>NC_142840.1:7575757-7878787 GCF_061612785.1 Hesperophylax consimilis | reverse complement strand
GAATATCAACAATAATTTCAATGTAATCATTGAATCAATCAGACTTCCTGTACGTAATATTACGTGATTTCATCAACCGGTACTATAAACCATAAATCTGTTTTTCGAAGCAGCAAAATCTCTCAATTGTAAACATGTTTCTGGCTTTCACCTTTCAAGTGTGTTCTAGGCCATAATTTCAAACTATGGAGAGAGGGAAGGTGAAGGTTAGAATTATATAACTTTACAATTGAAAAAGTCCTCCACAACACAGGTGAACTCCTAGCGCGGAGGACAATTATACTAGGTATACCATTGTATAACAAATATATTAAAGAATAAATAAATAAATAAATGTTTGTATTTATTTTGATTGAATTGGGAAAGTTCATAATTGTATGGAAGATTGGAGTCGAATTCAGACTTAGAAGAGATGAGTTATTGAATGGAGGGACTTGCTATATTGTTTTTTACAACGATCGATTCAACTTTAAAACGTCCATTTTACTGACCAAAAATAATACAGCCAGAGTTTCGTGTCTTACGCTTCAAATTTTCGATAATAAGTTTCGTAAACGAGTGCCTACTGAAGCTAGGGCTGAAGTTGGTTTTTAAAAGTAATAAATTATTTAAAAAAATCAAACTCCCAGAGCACAATGTTACATGATCTCATCGAAAACATATAAATCAACACACGATGAATATTAACATAGATAAACAGCTACATATTATGGCGAAGATTTGTCAAGTGACAGTAAAGTGGATAGAATGAATTATGATATGATTAACGTATTCTCATGCTCTTTTGGTCTGAGCACGACCAAATGTGGATCAATAATTTTTTTCCACTGTGATAGAATATTAACGCGATTCCAATAAATACCTTGGTGAGTAGAGTTATAGGCATAACAAGTACGGCTTAGTTTAGTTCGGTATTGAATAAGACGATTACATTACTAAGTATTTATTTTTGGTTGATTAAAACATTACACTTGTTTTCTTTTATGGCTTGTCAGGAAATATGACGTGGGATAAATCTGTTTTGCGGATAGGCAGTAGGTAGCTCTAATCCTACTTACGAAGTATTTATGCAGTATTAATAAAGCACGGAAGTATGTTTGCATGAATCAAATTTCAACCCACAAGAAAGAAATATGATAGAATACCTATATTGTTATTTTTGTGACATTTTTAAGTAGCAGAACATCTGTTACATACTGCTTTGAAATTGTTTCATTGGTCGAGTCATTTTCTTTATAAAAATAACATGAGTACTATCGTGAAATTGTGTAAGAAAAACCATAACAGGCGACAGTGATTCACGTAAAAGGGCAAACCGCTTCACTTCGTAAGGTAACTAGATTCTATCGGTAATGTTGTAAGTGGCAAGTGAAATGTTAACAAACCAGCTGTTGGTAATAATACTGAAAATTCTTGGAAAAAAAATTAAAAACAAAACACATGGAAGCCCATATTTATTGTGAGAGATCTAAATCCTTTATTCTTCTTCTGCAGATAGTTGCCGAACAGTTGTATAATCTATAATAAACTCTATATTCTACTAAAACAAACCATCTAAGTTTTTAGATCGAATACTTTCTCATGGCGACAACGCTTCGTCTCTTACTAATCAAGTCAACGGATAGTATTGGTTAGTTTTTCACCCCGCCCGCGCCACTCTGGCTTACTGGTGTGATCCCTAGAAGGAATTTCACAGATGTGATGACCGATAGAAGGTCATGTTTGGCTCAAGAAATTTAAGTTACTAACTGACTCAAGCGACGCTTTGTAGATCGTTGCGTTCAGAGTTTAGTTAACCCGGAGGGATGATGTACCTACTCATTCCAATCCTTTTGGTAGAACCGACGGTTAAGGGAAGAGAACATATTACGGGAGGAACGGTACAGGTGTAAGCTGTTTCCTCACTGAACCCACAAAGGGGATGTTAAAGTTTATTACACCGTCTTACTATTGGTAAACTGCTATAAATATTTGTCATACTTTTAAATTGATTCTACCTAAAATAATGACTTGTGTTCACAGTTAAAATGTGCATGTATTTAATTTTCCCGTTAAACTACAAATATTTGTGTTTTTTAAAAATTTATTTCATGTTAAACCGATTTATGTAAGTAAATTATTACAGTTCAAAAATAGGTTTGGCTCGTTGAATAAAGCCATAGACACATTATGCGTGCATAAATTGGGCATGTCATGTAGTATTATGTGTAGGGTTGACACACTACGCTATTATCTTCCCCACAGAGGGGTCAGATCAATTAAGGGACTGCCGCGGAATATCGTTTTTTTTGTATGGGATCTGTCACCTTCACAGATGACAGCCGCGTAATTACCGTGCTTCGTAAATTGTTCTGACCCCTTTCGTGCCGTAGGTTTCAAATATAGCCTGGCTTGCAGATCACAATGCATATCGTCGCCACGCCCACACGTATAGCACATCATCTTTTTAGGTGTAACAGGTCTGTATGGGATTTTATGGCGAGCTATATAGAGTTATATAAAACGATTTGAACTTATAGCAAAATCTGTCACTCTCTTAAAGAACAACACAATGAATGCGATATGGACGCGTTTCGTGATCCCAAATATTGACTTCGCTCAAATATCAAATTCAGAAAATCGATCTCGGAAGGCGAATACGATGTTAGGCAGTGTTAAGAGAGATAGAGTACACAATGGTGATTGGCTGTCTCTATATTTTAGTCAAAATATACAAAAGTCAGTGGCGACTTTATTTTTTTGAAGTTATAAACAGATATAAAGCTATGATCAGGATGTGCCTCGTTATTTATAAATTTCTTTCCTTTAAAAAAAACATTATTTAAGTTAATAATAAATTGTATAACAGTGTATAGTAATTACTCTTTACTAAAAGACTTAGAGCACCAACGCAAATCGCAGAACAATGAAGACTTAATATTACATCATTCAAACTGCAAACAATACAAAATGCTTTATGAGGTGTTGTTATAAATGCTCGCTGTAAACATTAAAGCATGAAATACTGTACCGAGATATGTGTATATACCTCCTAACATCAATTCTCTGCCATCAGCACCGCCTCTCTCCTAGTTTAACGCGATGGAATGGATGGTAAATGGATGAAAACTTGGAAAAAGTTTATAAGATAAAGTACTTGGGAGTAATTGTGGACTCAAGATATCTCTTGAAGAAAACGCATATTTTATTGCAAAAAATTATAAAACAATTGTTGCAACAAACATAGACTGCTGTTCTAGTATACTAGTTTTCTGTAATTTGGTTATGTAGGTAGATTATAAAACAACTGTTGCACGAAACATACACTGCTGTTCTAGTATAATAGTTTTCTGTAATTTGGTTATGTAGGTAGATTATAAAACAACTGTTGCACCCAACATACACTGCTGTTCTAGTATAATAGTTTTCTGTGATTTGGTAATGTAGGTAGATTATAAAACAACTGTTGCACCCAACATACACTGCTGTTCTAGTATACTAGATTTCTGTATCTTGGTAACGTAGGTAGATTAAAAAAACGTCTAATCCATAATAGAGCAATGAGACAAATTTTGAAGTATAATAAATATAAATCAATACAGAAAATGCTTAAGAAATTTGATTAATGAGTGTTAACAAAGAATTTTGTGTAACGTTTTATTTTTTATCTACAGTTTTTAACAATTTATTACAAGCTAGCATTAGAGATAAACTACGATAAAGAACATATAACCATAAAGATAACATCAGACAAAAAAATGATCAAAACAAACCCACATAATTGTTTGGTGTATAGAGGAATCCAAATATATGGCTTAAGTTCTATTTAAATTAAAATTTACCTTGTTTTTGAAAATTCAAATAAAAATTTACGTAATAAGCATTAGAAGTCTAAGTTAAAATGTAACGTAATGTTAAATGTAACGTAATGTTAAATGTAACGTAATGTTAAATATAACGTAATGTTAAATGTAATGTAATGTTAATATTAGATTAGTATTAAAAAAGTAAGCGTAATAAAATAATGGGTAATTTTCCTATGTTCCTTCCTTTCCCAATAGAGTCTTTCCGTTGACATACAATAGGCAATAGGTACTCGTACATAGTACATACACAATACACTTTATATTCACGCATACAGGGCGCTATACGGCCTCCGTTGGCGAAGCAGCGCATGGCAGATGTTCGCAAAGGGAAGGGTGCCCGGGTTCGCTGCTTTATTCGCCACCGAGTAGCCGGTACGAATCAGCGCTACCAGAAATCGGAAAACACTCGCCGTCGCCCTGGGGCACTTCGCGCCGCCGCACAGTGGGCTGAAAATCGCCTTTCATAGACATAGAGACTTGAATTTTCAAGGGTATTTTTTTTGGCTAGAAATGGATTCTGCTGATCATTACTATGCTATAAAATGTCGTACGAAGCAATTGCGTGTACAAATGAAGGAGTTATAATTTTTTTAAGAAAAATTTGTATGGCGCTGACATTAAAAATGAGGCTATCTCTGGTATCATAAGGTTGGCCGTTCTATCTTTACACACAGATAATACTACTATTTATTTTTATTTTTTTGACATACTTCATATTGTGGCGCAAGGTGCGATTTTTTTTTTTAAATCCTAAAGTTGAAAAAAAATCTTTTTTTTGTTGATGAATCATTTTAATGCTTAAATGCTTTACATATGAGTATGCTTTGTCTAGTTTACAATATTTTATTTACACTGCAAGCCAAAACACTGTGCACAGTGGGCTGAAAATCGCCTTTCATAGACATAGAGACTTGAATTTTCAAGGGTATTTTTTTTGGCTAGCAATGGATTCTGCTTATCATTAATATGCTATAAAATTTTGTATGAAGGAATTGCGTGTACAAATGAAGGAGTCATCATTTTTTTAAGAAAAATTTGTATGGAGCTGACATTAAAAATGAGGCTATCTCTGGAATCATAAGGTTGACCATTATATCCTTACATACAAATATACTACTATTTATTTGTATTTTTTTGACATACTTTGTACTGTGGCGAAACTTGTGATTTTTTTTTTTTAAATCCTCAAAGTTGAAAAAAAAACTTTTTTATGTTGAAGATTCATTTTAATGCTTAAATGCTTTACATATGAGTATGCTTTGTCTAGTTTACAATATTTTATTTACACTGCAAGCCTAAAAGCATTTAAGCATTAAAATGAATCATCAACATTAAAAAGGGTTTTTTTCAACTTTGAGGATTTTTAAAAAAATAATCGCACCTTGCGCCACAATATGAAGTATGTCAAAAAAATACAAATAAATAGTAGTATTATCTGTGTGTAAAGATAGAACGGCCAACCTTAAGATTCCAGAGATAGCCTCATTTTTAATGTCAGCGCCATACAAATTTTTCTTAAAAAAATTATAACTCCTTCATTTGTACACGCAATTTCTTCGTACGACATTTTATAGCATAGTAATAATCATTGGAGGGGACCCACCCTTTCCCGACGGCTGTGTGAGGAAACTGATTGTTTAACCTCCTTAGCCGCACACGTCAGGACTCTAATTTTTTTTTTGTAAAAAGAAGCTACATTTATTTTAAAACGAATCTAGACCCTCCAATGTCCCTGCATGCATGATTGTTAGTACGAAATAATGTATGCATACTTACATTAATAGTAACACAAAATAAGAACACATATGAAATGTGTTCGCCTGGTGGTTTGGCATCTAAAATTAAATAATAAATAAGGAGCACAAATTTTATAAGTGGAAGTATGATTGAAACATAAAAATATACAAGCCGCGTATCGAGGGCAGTTTACCCCACTATCACGGGGCGGTCCCGGCAAGAATGAGCGTGGCAAGCGGCCTGGCCACAACGATCCCAAGCACCCGCGTCCCTTAGCCAGTTTTCCGAGAGTACCCTCGAAGAAATGTAAATGGGGGGAGGGGGGGGGGAGATACTCCCAAAGACCCTAGGGAATGAAGTGAGCCTCAGGTCACCGGAGGCAGGACGGAAGGGGACCGGGCTCGCGCAAACATTCCCCAGGCCCGCTCATGATGCCGGGGGAGGCACCCGTGGTTCGTGGGACAGCCGCCCCGGATTAATGTCACCTTACTGGATGCAGGAACAGGGTCTATCCGCCCCCGTGGTGGGGAAATGGACAATACAGTACGATAGAGTTCAGTTCGACAACCTATTCATAAACCAATTTGTTAGTAACAAATAAAAAGGCAAATAACAAACGTAGAAAATAAGTTGTGATCAACAACAAATTGACCGTTCATAATAGAAAAAAAAGAAGGGAAAAAAAGATTAATATAGTATTAAAGAGCTAAAACACAAAAAGAAACAGTATTATCATTATCAACGCGTTCCTAATAAATAAATAAGGCCCAAATTCAAAAGTAAAAGAAAGAATGTGCATAAAAAAAAACAGTGTAAAGAATTGGCAAAAACGGTGTAAAAAGCCAGTGTACACAATAAATGAATAAGAAATAATAAAACAAACAAATAAAATAATAAATGCATTGCGATCATGCCATAAGACAAAGAAAGTAAAACCAATGAGTATATAAAAATAGTAATAATCAGCAGAATCCATTTCTAGCAAAAAAAAATACCCTTGAAAATTCAAGATTCTATGTCTATGAAAGGCGATTTTCAGCCCACCGTGCGCCGTAGTAGAAGTGTATTTTATTTTATTTATTCTATGTTCAATTTTATATCTTGTAATACATTTATATTTATGTCTCAATAATTATTTTTGCTACCGTAAGGGAGTAAATTTTTTTTTTAAATGCCGTAAAATTAGGGATCCCTATTATTGGGGAACGATTTGGTACTCTTATTATTTCGAATAGTGCTCTTTCACATTTTTTGTTCTGGAAAACCAAGCGTGAAAGCCAGATCGAATCATGGTTTTATGATAAACTTAATGCCTACCTACTTCTTTTATAAAATCTGGTATCTTATGGACAAGGATTCACTGTCGTCCTCCGTAGCGTAGTGGACTACGCATTTGTTCTTGAGCAGGGAGCCTGCGTTCATAATTCTCTATCAATTACCAAAAGATATCTTTGCGTTAAAATAAACAAAAAAACTTACCCATAAGTGCTACCAAGTCTGGCCGTTGTAATCATCGTTAATTTAGATGCACTCCACGTAAAATTAATGCATTACCGGACTAATATTTTGTGGCTTGAGGGTGATTTTATGACTTTGATTTTAAGATAGATACGTCAAAAATACATACATCTGTATCTACGTTACTTTCACATTCGTATTCCAATAATGAGGCGTGTAAATAGGTTTGACAAAGAACAATGCTGAGAAATGCAAAATCGACATTTACAACCCAGCACCATCCGCTTTATCAAAACAGTAAGATCCTTGGCTCTGGGCCCAGAGGGCGCGGTATCATAACCCGGCATAGCACAGATAAAATGAATTAGATTCATAACACGTGCATTGTACAAGCTAAACCATAAATAAGTAAAGTAAATAAGGTGAGCTCAAAAGTGATGAATTTTGCGCATCTTTTTTCTGGTATAACTCCTTACTTATATTCAAATTGCAACGTCATTTCTATTACAAGCTTTGAGGAATTATTAAACTATTAAAAAAAATACCAGATTACGACAAATACACAATAGTATAAAAAACACGGAGAAAAATGAGTATCGCTTTTTATTACGAATCTCTTCAAATTTTTGGTAATCCAATTAAAAACGAGATTGTAAGCCATCTCCTTTTAGGAGTTTAAGCCATAAACTTTTGGAAAATTCGTAGTAATATCGGAACACGTGTTCATGCACCTGAGTTTGTCTTGATAATACGAAAAATGTTAGGATTTTTATGAACACGCATTCAAACATCGGGACAATACATTGGTATTTTATTAAAAGATTATCAGGAAACCTACAAGGTTCTGCAATCCAGTTTTTAAACGGAAAACGAATAATTTGAATAGATTTTTTTATATTTATCTGTGTACCTACCATTAAAAGTATTCCATATGTTTTTGTGAATTGGTAAAGAAAAGTTTTCGCAAAAAATTGTGTTGGAACTCTTGTTGTGCCGGGTATTAACTATTATAAAATTAAATAACACAAGTGAACGACATTTTCAGTATTGCTTTTCAGAAGCAATAAGTTTTTTGTGGTTCCATACACCCGCTGGCAGAAGGACAGAACTTTTGGGTGATATTTAAGTTTATATATTTCTGCAATGGATTGGAATTTTTTTATTTTTTTTTAAGGTGTACTTAACCTAGTTATATTTATACACCCTGAAAACATAAAAAAATCATGCAATTATTGTCAATTTAATTAAATTTTTGCGGTCGTAAAAGGCAAAAGCCCACAAAACAACAGACATTAGCCGCAATTATTTCAGCAAAGTTATTCAGTAAACTAATTTAAAGCTCATTTATTCAAAACAAGGGCATTAAAGTCCCACACGAAAGTTCAGAAACAAACACAACATCAATAATAATCGAGTGTCGCATCTCATTCTACCGTTAGTTAGGCCCCTCTACAGCACAACTAGTTTACTAATCATAAGCGGAGGATAGTACAAATACCTGCAAGGTAAACTATACCACTGAGAAAAAAGTCCAAAGATAATAGATTGCTTGATCTGGGATCTGAGTAAAAATAGATTGTTTTGCGATGAGGTGCCCTGAATTTAAGTCTATTTTCAGCTATTTCAAGTAAGCTGTACCATTGAGTAGAAATGTGTAAAAATAATACCCGGCTCGGTCTCGTGTCTCGGTGTAAATGGTTGGAATTTTTGACGAGGTGCCGTGTTGTTTTAGTCTACTTGCGACTCTACCGGGTCAAGCAAAATCTGTGACCGCCCACTCACAGAAAAGCTCGAAGGTAAGAACCTCGTTGAATTTCAAGAAGAAAGATTCAAGATTATGTCATTGTGGTAAAATAAATATTACGCACGTATTCAAGTATTAAATAGGTAAACAAAAAGTGATGAAGTCATTTCTATCATGGGCTATGCATCCAAATATTTCATTGTTATCATATGTTATAAGATTTGAATACTCCTAGTACCTATAAAACGTATTGTCCTATTGAAAATGGTTTTCACATGCGTATTAATTGTTATCAAGCTTAAGGCGAAGCTTAATGCTAAATCATTATTTTGATTAATCTTTATAACGAATTGGTGTACATTATGAATACCAAAAAATATGCTTTAGGTAAATTGAAGATTTTCCTATCGTTTCGCTTGAGTAGAATACAAATAAAATAAAAAAATTACTCAATAAAAAATATAAATTTAAACTACAAGAAAAAGCATTTTTTCAATAGAAATGTATGAACACGTAAAGGAACCAACTTTAAAAAAATACAGTGTTATTAAAATTATCTGTGACAGTATCACTTGATTAATTTTTTTGCTTTCTTATAAATTTATTTACAAAAAAAATAAAAACAAGTTATGTGCTTGAAATCGTACATTTCTAGACTCCGTTTGTCAAGCGATTTTTTTTATTTATTTATTTATTGACGCCCTATTGGGCTTTTAAGTACATAAAAACAACAAATTTCATTTTTAGCAACAGTATAAAACAAAAATAGGAAATCGAAATAATTTTTTTTTTGATTTTTTATAGTGAACACATCACAAGAGTCCCAACTGCTCCCGTCCGGAGCCAGTGAGACTATGGCATCCCCAATCGGGGGATGTTGTGAGGCTGAAGGTAAGTGGGGAAGGGAAAGAGGAAGGTGGGGAAGTACCTGGCTATTCAGATCTAGTCACTAAACACGGCTAAAGCCATTTGGAGCAACGTTTCAATTCTGAATGGTGGTCTTACACCAGGGCGATACTGGTTGTATCTTCCACTCTGGAATGATTTCTATGGAATGATTTCTCATACATTATTTACATTTAAAAAGTGGCGGACTAATTTTGGCTTTAATCGACATTTTAATGCCTATTACCTACAATATAAGGTATACCAATAATATACACAATTTGGCTTGTAGCTTCCTCTTAATTTGTAGAATTCAATTTCAATTTAAACTTTTTATTTTATATACTTATTAAAAACAGTTAATATTATGATAATGTCTTAAAAGCGAAACAGCCGTCACGCGTGGTAATAATTACACAGCAGAACATGTTTATAAATAAACAGTGTTTTTAATAAAATTAATAATTAATGTTATTGAATATAATAGATAAAAGAAAAATTCAAATGCTTATATTATATGAGAATATATTTCCATCAGAATTTTCTTCGGAGGTAGGTACAAAAATGATTTATAATAAAATGGGGTAAAAAAGTAAATATAGGTAAGTACCCAGAATACTACACGGAGAAACCTTACTGATATTGCTAACTTATTAAGAAACTCATCAAATTATTCGTAATCCGGTTAAAAACGTGAGTTTAGGCCTTAAACGAATGAATTGATAGGTTTCCTAATAAACTTTCATTGAAACACGAATATGTTATCGCGATGTTGGAACACGTGTTCATAAAAATTCAAATATTTTCGCAGTTCGTCACTTTAATTGTCAGGAGAAATGCAGGTGCAACGCCCTGCAACCCCTTTTTTAACAGGATTTTAATAAATAACATTTTTCTCCGTGTGCCTGAATACGTTTACATACTCAAAACACTGATTTAAGGATATATATATACATGTTAAATTTGTCACGGAACATTATCATATGCAACATAAGAACTTTGTCTACATATCTGCATTTGAAAAGAAGGCACAAACCGGTTTTATTTCATTTTTATATCTCCCCGTGCAAAAGTACGGTTGTAATGAAACATTTTGTCAAATTATTCTAAAGCTATGTCTAAGGACCAGTAGTTTCACAGAACTTAAACAATTCATCAAATTTCAATGTTTATTTTCAAGTTCTGTTATTATTTCAGCTATGTAAAATAACTGGCAGTAATGATATGATAACCGAACTTGAATAGAACCTTTACAGACCTTGAAAATTAATAATGAAATTCGATCAACTGTTAAAATATGGTAAGCTTTTTAGTGATAAAATGACCTTAAGGGTGCTTTACATTTCAATATAATGATATGTTTGTTAATTAGAATAGTAGTGGTTTTATCCAAATGTATCCTTTGCATACAGCGCCAATTCACGTATCTACCTTGACGCCCGCGATTCGATGACTCGATTCAATCCCAATCGAGTCATCGAGTCATTTGGCCAAAGGTTCGCGCGGTAAGCCCCGTTCAGACTTTCAGAGACATTCGAACACTCGATCAGCGCGGTCGGCCGCCGAGCTCTAATATACTCAAACAACATTCCATTTTCCAACACGAATCTAATAAATTAACCCATTTCCATTTAAGACACCGAAGTTTAGAGCATAATTTATACGAAAATACTAACTATAACTAGCCAACGCTAAACGGAAACGAACACGAAGCTTTTGACGCGATCTTCGGCAGAATTTCTTTCAGTTTTCTAACGAAACGCATGAAAAATCGCGCACCTGTGCTTCATGTGTGGATTATTGAGGGAATAACGAGAACTTAACACGAAGGTAAGATATTTTATTTGTTGTTAATGTTATTACTTATATGATAACTATCTTTCTAATATTTTTTAAATGTTGAAATAATTAAAATAATGTCAAAATGATTATGTATTTCTAAGAAATCGAATAAGAAGTTGTTATTTTCTCTGGTGTGGTAAATTCTACAGGGTTTTTAAATGGTGTTATGAGGATTTTTTCTTGAGAGTAAAAAAAATTATTTGACCTAAGTCAAGAAGGTTTTTCACTTTTTCTTTTTTGATTCTTCTTGTTTGTTCTATGTACTTAACCTCCCTTTTCCTATTTTCGTACTGTTTTGTAGGTGAATCATAAAATCATGATTATTTTTCTATTTTTGTACTGTTTTTCATGTGAAACCTTTAATTTTCATATAAAATACCAGTATAAAACTGTACCTATTAACACGTAATACCCGGAGGTTGAAAATGAAACACATGCGGCGGTGGTGGGTCCAGATTGACCCGGCTGAAATGATGAAATTAAAAGGCTTTTTATGCATTTTTCGTTCATATTCTTACTTTTATATGATATTATTGTAGTTCCTCATTAACTCATAACATATTCCCTGTGTTTCTTGTATGAACATGAAAGTTTTAGAAATCAGTGTTCCGTAAATTTTGCGGTTCGTCGATATACAGCGGCGCGGACATCCCGCGCAACAGCTAATCAACGACTGAATCGAAGACGGCCCCGACGGCCGATGCGGGTGCCGGGCGATGGTAAGGGGAATGAGGAGGGCAGTGCGGGAGAGGGGGACAGGAAGCGTTCGTCAGCGGAAACAAACATTTTTATGTCTATAATTATTAAAATTTTCGATGGTGTGCATTTACAAGAATATCGTGTATTATTTAAAATACCAGAAATAAATCACTTATTTGATAATTTCCTTGTGGCTGTACCTCTAATAGAAAGATGTGTAAAGAGAAAATAAATTCAATTTATAGCCATATTAAACGATGATTGCTTATGCAAATATTAGAAAATATTATATAATGGCATTCAAATTCAAGTTGAGTATTTACTTCCTCACATATTTATTTGTCACAATTAAAACCATTGAATGACACACATTAAAATATACTAAAACTTTTATTTTTCAATAAAACTAATTTAAATTAACAATTTTCATTTAAAAAAAAGGAATAAAAGCAATATTCTAAATACGAAAATACAAAAATGATTCGACGATTAATAAAATTTATATACATACACAAAACACCAAATGGATTTATTATTACAAATTCAGCGGCAAAATAATTATATAGAACTACCAATTATAAAAAGTTTAACAGTTTTTTATTAGTTAAAATATATTAAAAATGCTAAAATTCACAAAAATAATTCATCGATATATTATATCATTCAATAAATGTCATCGAAACGTATATTGCTAAAATATAGCGGAAGCGATCTCTAGATAAAGCGGAGGGGAAAAAATGCTTCCGGAATAAATCCTCGGTAGTCCAAAGTTCGCTTAGTTCTAACTTTCGGCCGCGATTTCTTCCTGAAGCCAAAAGAACTCCAAAAAATGCATACATTTCTGTCTTCGTAATGTTAGGAAAGCTGGAATTTTTCGAATTGAGCTGACAGAATTTATTCGTGTTTTCAATAATTTCCTCCACCATTTCATTTGAAATAAACAAATCAAAAGCATTTCTGATGGATACTATGTTCTGGCTACCGTTTTTCAATCCAGGGGTAGAAGAAATAATGTTATGGCTTCTGGTAGGTGAGCTGGCTGTTGGCGCAGAATTCCATTGGAATCCGGAATTCGACACGTATAAATGTTGATCTGCAACGGATTCATTCGAATTTCCTACACTAACTTCATTATCACTTCCATTTCCACTTTCAGATATTTCCTCTAGTAATATTTCTTCCGGATCACTTTCAAATTCTGGATCTAATGTTTCGAATTCCAAGTCGCCATCATCACTGATCTCACTGTTCGAACTGTTAAGTAGCTTTTCGATCTCATTATCAGATAAATAATTTTGCTTTGCCATTGCGTTCGTACGCTACGAAAAAAAAATTAAAACAAAGTCACAAACAAAAATCACAATACTAGAAATGTGCCCGAATGGTTGACAACATCTGCGCGGGACTGTGAGAGACAAAGACGGAAGGACAGAGCGAGAGATATGCTGTTTCGTCGGCTGCTCGAATTCAACTGAGAAGAAATGAGTTTTTGCGTGTTTTTAAACACAATTATTCTTATAACTTTTTTAAAACGTGTCCGATTTTAATCATTTTTGAGTCGAAATGTGGGTAAATATTTGATGAAAGAATAGACAAAAGGAAATTAGCCTAAACGAGATATTTGCGGCAAAATCTTTTTTTTTAAAAACACTGGGTCAAACCAGACCCATCACCGGAGTCGAGGTGTTAACTCCCACCTATGTATTGTAAGTTCCTCTCGTCCTACAATGAGTTTTATATCTCATAGGGATTGCTAGAAAGATTTTTTTTTAAATCCAACACTTCCCACGAATGAATTTAGTAACCGTTTTCGTCATATTTTTGGTTGGATTGATATTAAGCGTGTAAAACAATTAGTATTCTTATTTTCCTAACTAAACAACCATATGACAATTATCATTAGCTTGTATTAGTAACACACGCACACATCGATACTGATGTGTGCAATACAACAATGAAAAGGTGCTATTTCTTACTTTGTTTTTCTTTCATTTCGCACATGCATGTAAATTAAAAAGCCAGGGATATTAAATTTACGTTCTCAAATTGTTTTCCTGTTTTGTGAAAGTATTTTGTAGTGATTGTTAGTACCTATATTTTGTTCTTGCCACTGATCAAAAATGAACGGATAAACAAAATTACTTTATTTTGTATTGCGTCGGTAATCGAATCAGTAGCATCTTGACTTGAAGTAAAATGCGTAGACCGTACAAAATAATGTATTTATATATATTTTGTATTTTAGCTTAAGAGTAGGGTTTCGAGAAGTATATATCTGAAGCCAGTGTGACTGTGACATCCCCGATTGGGGTATGTTGTGAGGCCGAAGGTTGTGAGGACGGGAAGGAAATAGGGAAGAGGAACGTGGGGAAGTCTGAATTGAGATCTGGTCACCAAACACTGCAAGATCCACTTCAAACCACGTTCCAATTCGGAATTGTGGTCTTACACCAGGGTTATACTGCGAGTATTTTTGACTCTAGAACGAGCCGCAAATATACCTTATAATAATAATAATAATAAATTATTTATTCCAGGATCTTATATTATTTTGAATTTATAAATCGTGAAATCACACAAATTAATCAAATAAAATTTATTTGCGGACGCCGGGAGTTGAACTAGCGGTATTAGGATTGTTACTTTACCCCTCGACCAAGGATTGCATGGGTTACGTTAAAATATTTTAAAATTTCTAAACTTGAATGCTAAAAAATAAATTCTGAATTTTATTTGAAAGCGTTCTGTAATGCAACTAAGGACGGGTTGTTTCGGAGAATTTGAACAATTCATCAAATTTCTACGTTCATTTCCGGGTTCTATGAAAGTCCTATTCAAGTTCTGTTATTATATCATTATAGGCTAGTTGCTTGACAGAACTGAAATAAAAACAGAACTTGAATAGAACTTTCATATAACCCGGAAATGAACGTTGAAATTTGATGAATTGTTCAAATTCTCCGAAACAACCCGTCCTTAATATTAACTACTAGATTTTTCCCGCGGCTTAGCTCGTTTGGTATTGTGGAGAAATTATTTTACAAAGGATTTTCCCAAGGGAATGAAATGAGTTTTTCGTGATAAAAAGTGGCCTATGTCACTTCCCAGTTTTCTAACTATCCCCACGTAGAAAATTACGTCGATCGGTCGCTCTGTTGCGAAGCGAAAGAAGAACAAACAAACAAGTTAGAATAAGGACTAGAATTTATAAATCACAAAGTCAGCGCGCACTTAAATGTATGTTCAGAAATCAACAATAATACTAAACAAGTTTCAATGACTGACAATATTAATTACCTTTTACAAAAAAATTGTTTTCATTACCTATCGTGGAGTATGATAATTAATACCTCACGTTAAATGGTAGACATTTATATTAGTTTCAACTTTTATCACAAACGGAGTAAAATTACATTTCACATATTAGAACTTCTAAACATTTCAGTAGAATTAGGACAAATGAAAACCACTTGTACACTCAATATTAGCATTCTGCAACTACCGTTTGTTTACTCTATTGAAGCAGACAGACAACTGCTGCGAAGAGATAAAACAATTAAGGATATCCGTAACGCTAATAATATTATTAGCTATCTATCAACTGCAGCCATAATACCATGTCATTTTAAAAAGAGAAAATAGAAACTCGAATCACACTTTCTTTTATCTCGTTATGATTTCCCACCGACTCTTCAAAACCTACAACGAACAATCGCAATTATTATCGTCAGATATTTACGTTTCCTGACTTTTTATCGGAAAATTGTTCTTCAAACTATCCTATCTAGGTAGATAAAAAACACCTCATTCATTAATTTATCAATATTTCTAACGGCAGCTATAAAACTATTTATGGAAAGTCGAACTGAACAATCAATATAATAGCACGCAAACCTAGGAAAATCAAAATAAGACTTGAAAAATATTATAATATCTGTTTATTTTAGCACTGCGGCGGGAATCCCTCCATCAACTTCTAGACTGCCAAAATCTTTTACCGTTACACCATTGAAACATAGATTTGGGCGATCGTTTCTGGATTGTATCATATATGAATTTAAGTCAATTTTCAGATTGAAATGTATGTAATAAAATAATGTTTTGATATTAAAATGCTGTTAATTTGTGGCGGAATTCCATCACATGTTCACAGCTATCTCCTGACCAATCTGAAAATACCCGAAGCAGGGTAACCGGTTCGGTATAAAAATGACTGCGACAAAGTATTAAGATTTTTAAATAAAACAATATTATATAAGTGCTATGATAGAAAGTTGAAGACCAACTTAGTTGTTCTGGGCTGCTGTGACTGCATTGTGAAGATTTCTTTGGTGATAGCTTATCTCCGATATGAGAGGGCAACAGAAGATGAAGGATTAAAAAATTACTCATGTAAACGTCTTAGTATCATGCCTTACAACTATACATGCCTTTCGCTTTTAGAGATTATCTTTCTTTTAATTTGTCTATTATCATTTAGCACATTCAAAAGTCAAAGTGTTAATCGTAACATAATTGGACTTATAAATTATTGCTCATATTTTTTATTAACTCTGTTTAAAAAACAGGGCTTTGCGACAATAATTTAATTTCCAGTCACTATAGACAGCCTGTCGAAGCGTTAGCAATAATTTGCAATAACACCGACACGAAAGTCAACCCATTTAACCTTCGCATCCCACACAACTCAATTTATTTATTGATGGTTTAAATGTAACATTGGAAAACAGTGTAGGACGGACAATAGAGGCACTTTACATTGTTATTTCATCTCCTTATCGCCGTCTATGTTACTAATTTATTTAATGGCGTTATTTATGACTGCAAACATAAATCTATGTTTACATTATCAAGTAAATAATTATAACAAACTTGAATTACTGCCTACGATGATCTCTTGCTTGAGACATTTGTCAATGTAGAAGTCTGTCAGTTGAAAAGTTTAATAAACCTTAAGCAAAAATTGCATTTAAAATTTAAAGTTTCTGCTCAGGAGTCACGGAAGTCAAATTTTTTACCCACATGCAAAACAATTCTGTTTTCGTGTTACATTATTTTATTGTTTGTACTAAGTTTGTTAACTTTACTTTTACTTACGTTTGTACTGTTAACTTTACCTACTAAGTTAACTAAGCTATAAAAATATCAATTATGACGCATTGTAATCAAAAAGTGTGTATTCATATATGCAATCTACTTATTCCTTTCATAATCAGTTTCTGTATTTAGGAAAATCATTTGCCGTTACCTTCAACCATTCTTTCAATGGACTTTTCTTCATGCGAATACATTATTCCAGTCAGTTTTTTTTATTATTTTTGTAATAGCTGTACCTACCCTTCCCCGCGTTGCTATGGAGATAGAAAAAACAATTAACTAATATTGGTATATAAAAACAAACGCGCTTTCGAATGGAACGTTCTGTCAAAATTTTAAAGCAATTGGTGAAGAACTTTAAGAGGAGATTTAATATTTTGAACAAACGAACATTTAAATTTGTATTTATATAGATAGATTGGGATGGTCCGATGCTCTGTAGGGAACTCGCTTGCACAGCGCTGGTGTAAACTGTGCACCCTAGTTTAAGTTTAGACTTACGGAATTCAATACTTCGTTTGTGTGAAAGCACTATGAAACAATACATGATTAATACCACTATATGTTGTATAAAATCTCGGTTGGTGTGAGTACCTACACAAAAAAAAAATAAAGTAAAAACGTAGGAGTAGATATAATAAGACATAAAGAATGTTATGAATTAATATGTATTAATTTGAGAAGATTTGTTTACATTCTAAATTTATATTTAATAGACCTGTGTATACAAGACGGTTCTTTTCAATATATTATATTATAATATAACTCAATAACGAGCAATGTTCAGCGGGGTGTTTAAAAAGATTTCAGATTGAAAGTTGATTTAAATCCAGATTTTTTTTTAAATTCCTGAAATGATGGCTTCCAATAGTTTTTATAAAAAAATATATTTTTGAAAAATTTTAAACATCGAAAAAATGCAACGCAAGGCACTGGTAACAGGTTAAAGTGACCCTACATTGACAGATAGTTATTCCATGTAAATTTCCTGTTCAATTATGTAGACCAACTGTTATTGTAAATTAACATAAAATGAATCTGCCCTCAGGCGAAAGAGCGGTATAAATAAATCCGTTTAAAGTGCTTAACAACTTGGACATAACGAGTAAATAATTACTACATAATCCGTAACCTACAATGGCGTAATTGTGTGCCCGGTAGATTCAGAAATACGGCCACGTTAGTCTATTTTACTTTTTGTAGATAAAGGTAGACTAAAATAAACACTACGATGACGATCGTGAACATTGCGAGTCGTTTGTTTTTCTCAGAACTCCTCAAACTTTCAAAATAAACATCACGTATATTTATATATATTTTTTACCGATTGCAAAAGGGCAGAAGGGAATAATCCAAGTTTACGAAAATGGTTGGAATGTGATATATCGGGACTTGAATATAATTAAGTCTTCAATTGTTCAAATATGCGAAGTAAACGTTCATTTCAATGGGGCAATGAAATCAACCATCACCAGGTTTTTTTAATCTCTATTATGGTTTAGTAGCGATTAAAAGAAATGCTTCAAAATATCAAATTCTAAAACATTATAATCGCAAGAAATAATTACCCTTTTTCTCATAAAATAAGATCTTGCTAATAATCCTTCTAACAAATAAAACGTGTTTTAAATTTTACACAACTGATAAGTAACCAATTACGATATATGAATGGTTGTTTATCAATTTCGTAAAATTTAAAACGCGTTTATTAGTAAAACCCTTGATGTTTTCTGCCATGGTGTGATTTTGAAATGAAGGTGACAACATAATTATTTTTATCATGCTTAGTGGATTTTGAGATCTATTTTCCTTTTCTTTGATTTGTATTTTGGCACGAAGAATTTTATGAAGCAACAAAGTAGTTTTACAAAAAGTTGAGGAATTTTCGCAACCTTCTGTCTAGAAGTTAAATGCGTTGACCGAGAATATCTTGATTCCAAGACCATAACATTAAAAAGGCCTTCCAATGATTTCCATATTCCGTGGTCACTGCAGCGTGATGTAATATACAAAGAACAAAAGTTCATACCAAATAATGACATCACCATAAATAGGAAATTAAGTTGTACAATTTTTACTGTATACATCTACGAACAGTTCAAGATTCTTTCTGATGTCACGATGATCTAACTACAAATATTATAGCTGCAAGAAATGAAAGAATCAATCACTCGTTTTGTGACGTGAATAGTATTAATCTGGTTGACCTCTCCCGGCACCTGATGGTAGACGGTATCAAATGTTATTTTAATTAATCAACTATTCGAGAATATACGCTGAGGAAACACAAAAGGTCCACGCGTACAATTAACACGTTGCACGGTTTCAAGTTTATAACTTTGCTGAATTGTGGCACGGAAATATAAATAACATTGAAAACAATAATAGAAGCACAGTGTTGTTTTTTATATACTCTCTTGTACACAGGTTATATGTGGTGATGCGCAAAGTTCTTCAACACTTTTTAGTAATGATCTGATACGATGATAATTAGATCTGATATCACAATATGGCTGATATTTGAGTTAAAATGTGTGCAGGTTGATTATGGATGACTCGTTGTGGATAATAATGCATTCTATCAACTGGCAATCACGCATACACATATATACACGCGTTTATCTGAAATTGAATGACATTACAGAAGTTAATATACGAAATAAATGTTGGTCCTACCCAATCGACTCAGTTGTTAGCGTCATTGATTCCAGTTTATGGGGTAGAAGGTTCAATCCGCAATAAAACCAAAATATATATTTTTTAAATATTATCAATGCGTAAAATAACTTTATTTTTTTGGGTTGATTTTTTAATAGATGGTTTGATAACATATATCATTTTATTTAGAAAGGGAACTGCTCACATCTAGTCATCGAAAATAGCTATCACAATTTCTAAAAATGTTTCTGAATCTGTTTTTATTTTTGATTCTGAATTGTAAACTCAAATCAGGGCATAACTAAGAGTGCTTGCCTTGCACTTCGGAACGACGACAAAACATACTTTATTACAATATATTCCACCTCGGTATTAAATTTTTACGAGCAAAGAAGACTGACGCTTTGTGACCTTAAATGATTGGAAATTGTAATATAATTATATGTAAGCACAAGTTTGCAAGTTGCAACTATTTTCGATTGATCATACATAAATATTATAATGTATGGGTACCTACGCTACTATAAAGATAGTTGCCAATAAAAAAGTGCGGTGAGAAAAATGAAGACGATGTTGGTAGATTTTATTCGAAGTATGATAAAGTTAAATATGACCGAACGAAATAGGGTCCCATTAGCTCAGTTAGTAGAGCATGCGGTGCCCCGGCAAGTCGAGGGTCATGGGTTCGAGTCCTAGATGTGACCGTATCTTTTTCTGATTTTTCCATTTCAGATTTTCGTTTGGGAATCTTTAATATTGTCTTCAATAATTAAATATTACAATTTGATATTTTACTCATTAAGTTATTCCAAAAAAATAAATGTTTTATTTTTCTCTTAATACATATTAAGATCACTGAGTAAATCTACTTGGCAATGCTGCAAAACAGGTATATTCATACACGCTTGATGCACTGCCGATATATTTAATCATGATGAAACTAATAACGTCATTATAAGTGGGATCCCCGAAACCAAAAACGAAAATGTGTACGACATTCTCTCCAAAATTAGTGCTACCGCTGGTTGCAATATCACCCGACAAGAAGTGGATTTCGCCAGCAGAATTGCTCCCAGAAAAAATCATGATGCAAATAATGGTAAACCAAGGAACATTATCGTCAAATTAACACGCAGGTACCTCAAGGATGAACTTATAGCTGCAATAAGGAAGAGGAAAGGGATGCTCGCTTCTGAATTACAGCTCCCTGGTGCCGGTAAAATATACATCAACGACCATCTAACCCCAAAAAACCAACATCTGCTGAAACAATGTCGCGACATAAAAATAGCCGGTAAAATTCGCTATTGTTGGGTAAGAAACTGCAAAATATTTACTCGTATAAGCGATTCAACCCCCATAATCCTAATTGCTGACCAAGAGGATGTCAACAGGCTATCAACATTGAAGTCAACACAAGATGCACATTCTACCAGATCAACCGGCCCTTTAGGAAATATATAAATCTAACATTATTTAATTACTGTACAAAGTCACTAAAAAACACGATTCACACGATCTGTCACTACTCTCATGAATTATTACAACCTGCTAAGTACAAAAAACTATTACACATCATTGCAAGTAATTGTGCTATTACGACACAAATGTTATGTTTACAATCAATTAACCTAATCATAAATGAACTTCTTAACCTAGTTCTGTCAATATCTGATACCATAGACAAAATCACTTACCACAAACAAACAAAATATTCTCATGTTCAAAATTGCCCCCTTTCAAAGCATAATTACTTAATAACACATAAATTATTTTCACATCAATTTTACAAAAATACATATTTAGTAATGCTTAATTATATACTTTCAAAATGCATTCTAGCAAAACGGCAATAACATTTTACTATCAAAATGTACGTGGTTTAAAAAGCAAATTAAATGATTTGCACTGCGAAGTGCTCAGTTGCAATTATGATTTAATTTGTCTTACAGAAACATGGTTAGACTCCTCAATCTATGACCATGAAATAGTAGATGATCGATATAATATTTACAGACGAGATAGGGACACATCGAGTTCTTTTAAAAAATCAGGTGGTGGAGTTCTAATAGCCATAAAAAAAGAAATGACATCTATCACAGTCCCAACACACAACTCAAAATTTACAGAAGATTTATGGATTAAATTTAAATTGTATGAAACATCTAGGCAAACCATCAACTTATGTTTGGCGTATTTGCCTCCAGATATTCCAATCGAAAATCTCAGAGATTTTTTCGAAAAGTGTCAAACAACATATAATAATTTATCATCAGAGGATGTAACAATAATAATGGGCGATTTTAATGTACCATCTATTCAATGCCCACTAAATGTCAATGAAATTCACACCAGACCAGTCATATATAATAGCCAAAAATCAATATCCCTACTAGAATTTCAAAATTTGACTGGACTTAATCAGTTCAATCACGTCTCTAATAATATAGATCGAATTTTAGATTTAGTGTTTTCCAACAATCACCTTGAAATTCAAATTGCTTCACATGTGCTATCTAAAGTTGACTCCTATCATCCTCCCATTGAATTCGA
The DNA here is from genome assembly GCF_061612785.1 of Hesperophylax consimilis. Classification (NCBI taxonomy): domain Eukaryota; kingdom Metazoa; phylum Arthropoda; class Insecta; order Trichoptera; family Limnephilidae; genus Hesperophylax; species Hesperophylax consimilis. The sequence goes on along the minus strand of NC_142840.1, from coordinate 7,856,269 downwards.
GTTTCTAATGTCTAAATACAGACTCCTACCCACCAACCCAGATCACATCAAATATAACTTCAATAAAACGGACTACACTAAATGCAATGAAATGCTATCACTAAATAACTGGAACGATCTTAATACTCTGAATTGTAATGACTCCCTACTACATTTTTATAACCTATTATGGCTATCAATTGAAAAACATACTCCGCGCTTAAGAAACAGCAACAAAAGGTTTCCAATTTGGTTCAGCAGTGCTTTGATCCACCAACTCAGAGAAAAAGAAAAGTTTAGAAAAAAGTGGAAAAAATACAAAAATCAATGTGACTATGACAGTTTTTCCATCTTGAGGGCTAGAGTAAAATTATCCATACGTTCCTGCCTTAAAGCCTATGTAGATTCCATAGAAAATTCTCTCCCTAACAGTATCAAAAATCTGTCAACCCTCATTAAATCGAAAAGAGTTTCTAATTCTCTCCCAAAAATCATGCATCTCCACGACAAATCAGCAACAAATGGCAAAGAAACATGCGAACTCTTTTCTACTTACTTCTCTTCTGTATTTAGCTCACCATCTAATTCTAAAAGTGACTCTAAACATTCTTTCCCACTCTATAATTATCCACTATCTCATATCAAAATAACCCTAGACGAGGTCAAGGTGAAGTTGAACACTCTCGATATCAATAAAGGTTCCGGTCCAGATGGTATTCCTCCACTATTCATTCGAAATTGTGCAGATCAACTTGCAGCACCTTTACACAAATTATTTGTCAAAAGTCTGAACGAAGGGGTATTTCCAGATCTGTGGAAAGTTGCCCACGTCATTCCGATCCATAAGTCTGGCAGTAAAAACGATGTAAAGAACTACCGTCCTATCAGCCTTTTATCTTGTTTTGGCAAAATATTTGAGTCCATTGTATATAAAGAAATATTTGATCATGTAACACACATACTTAGCCCTTTTCAACATGGCTTTGTAGCTAAACGATCCACAAACACTAATTTAATCGAGTATATGGAATTTCTGTGTAAATCAATGAATAAAAAAACACAAGTAGATGCCGTATACACCGATTTCAGTAAGGCTTTCGACAAAGTTAGTCACCCTATCTTAATGAATAAACTGGATAAAATCGGCATACACGGAAATCTGCTTCGTTGGTTAGAATCATATTTATCAAATAGAAGTCAATTGGTTACTGTTAACGGTTTTAACTCTTCCCCAATTTTAGTCACGTCGGGCGTTCCACAAGGATCACACCTTGGACCCTTGCTTTTCTTAATCTTCATCAACGACCTTACATGTAAACTCCACTGTAATTTTTCTCTATACGCTGACGACCTCAAGATATATAAAGCAATTAAATCTATGGAAGATTGTGAACTCTTACAACAAGACCTTAACACATTATCTGCCTGGTGTATTGACAATGAAATGGAATTGAATATAGCTAAGTGCAAAGTTATAAATTTCACCAAGAACACCAACAAAACTCTATACTCATATAGCATATGTAGTCACAATCTGGAAACAGTTGAATCGATCAAAGATTTAGGAATTATATTCGACAACAAACTAACGTTCAACCAACACATAGAATACATTGTAAATAAATCAAATAAAGTACTAGGTTTTATTGTAAGATCAACTAAACTGTTCAAGAACTCTAATAGCCTAATAATTCTATTCAATTCGTTAATCCGCAGTGTTCTTGAGTACGGGTCAACAGTCTGGAATCCACATTACATTACACAAGTATCCAGACTTGAATCTGTCCAAAGAAAATTTACACGGATTTTGTCTTATCGATCAGGTGTCTACCATCTTCTAAATGGGTATGAACAAAGACTTACATATTTCAAATTAGAGAGTTTAGTTAAAAGACGAAATATAAATGACCTCTTAATGCTTTACAAAATTGTGAATAATCGTGTTAATAGTAACTTAGTCAATCAAATCAATTTTTACGCCAGGCCCAAATATACTAGAAATATGAACATATTTTGGACCGAAATTTTTGCCAATAACACTGGATATTTTAATCCTATGTCTAGAATGTCTCGATCATACAATGATCTTGCTAAAATACACACTGTCATAGATATTTTTGCAAATAATATAACGTGTTTCAAGAAATATCTCCACGATTTCTGTACTTAAAAAAAAAGAAAAATAAATAAATAAAAAAAATGTTTAGTGGTTTAGAATTTTTTTTAATATGTACTCTTCAAATTTTTCTACTTATTATGTGCTTAAATCTTTGTAATTAAGTTTTAAGTTTTGTATTTAAATACTGTCATTATTTTACATGTTTGCTTATGTGAATGTGCAAATGTGATTGCTGCAGACACATTAGTCTAGGGATATTTATAATTGTACTTTTTTATTTTGTAATCCATTATTAATGTTTTTATAAATATCCTGTTTGTGTCTCGAATAAATAAATAAATAAAAAATAAATAAACTAGTGCGTTCTTCACTTCGTTTTATGAACTTCAATTTTTTGTTTGCTCTATAAATATAAAGTGTGTCACAAGTATGTTTGGCATTCCAACGGCTCGAAAACTGTACATAAGAAAACGACGTAACGTTAAAAGTCGGCTGTTGTACATTGATGACCGCTTTCACCAATCAAACTGAGCGAAAACTTTGTTAAATTTGGCTCAACTAAGATTAAAATTTTAACTAAGAACAGCTTGAGACTTGAGACGCTATTGTTTTCATTCAGTCAAATGAGGAAATAACAAACGATTTTTTTTATATGTTGTTTTTGGGGATCCACAAAATCACACCAATGATGACACCGACTGCAAAGTTAAGCATGTCGAGTTGTAGATTTATTTTCTGTTAGTCATTATTTGCGAATAACAGCGAATATTTTACACTCTCGGAAACATAATATATCGTAAAAAAGTTGGCAAAGGTATTAAAAGATTAAAATTTGAATGTGTTTCATTTTTAAAGAACGTTTAGCAAAGAATAACAACTTGGTTTTGATTCATGAATTTTGCAGACGAAGGAGTTGTACAAAAAAAAGAAGTAGAGATAACAGAAATATTCACAGATACCATTGATTGGCAGAATGTTAGAAGGAGAAACGTGGATTTATTAGTTAGAACCGTGTATGTTCTTCAACTCTTAATAAGGCACCCTGGTACATTTACAAGAATCCCAACTGCTCTTAAACGTCTGGATCCATTGAGACTATGTCATCCCGATCGTGGGAAGGGGAAGGAGATGGGGAAGAGAAATGTGCTGCCTGGCTATTCAGATCTGGTCACCAAACACTGCTAAATACATTTTGAGCAACGATTCAATTTTGAATGGTTGTCTTACACCAGGGCAATATTGAGAGTATCACACACTCTGGAAAGTGCCACAAATATACTATAAATTATTCTAAATGAATAATTTGTGAAATAACACAAATTAATAAAATAAAATTTACTTGCGCACGCCGGCATTTCAACCCCCGACCTTCGGCTTGCTAGTAGAGAGCCTCACCCCTGGCCGTGCTTCGAATATGGAATTTTGCCATTCCTAAACGGGAAATTGCTTCTGGACATCCCATAATATTTTGAAATTAGGATAGAGAATACTCGTACATGTATTGCAAACCACATGAATTCTTATCATTATTATTATGTTACAGCTGCGTAAAGTAGTTAGTTCATGTTTCGTGATTACTCTAAATCGATTATAGTGAATTTAAAATTCCTCTACTATGTCCGGTAACTATTAATTATTGCAAGATATCTTAAAATTTTCAGTTCTGCCTTCGAAATTACATAAGTTTTTTGTTTTTGTGCATTATCAAATTATGAACAGTTGATGAGTTAAGTTTAACGTTTTTATATGAGACAAAAGGTTTTTAACCCTTACTGGGCAAGGGAATGAATATATCCCATACGTGTTTTTATACGAAATTTTTTTAAGTTCGTATATGCACATTAGAAAAAAAAACTTTTAATTTCTAACTTTCGAGGAGAAAACGTTGTAAATAAACGATGTGGTGTCAACATATTTCATTAATGTATGAACGTAATTATTATTTGAATTATGTGATATACGAGTATTCCTAAACGTTCTGCTATATAACTAAATGATTAATGTCTTTAGAATTGTGTTCGCATCGATGAGCAAATATTATTTTTACACATTTGCTCATATCATTTCAAATACCTACCTGTTTACTCAAGCTCTGACAAGGAATTTAAAATTACTGTATCAATAATTCTTTAAAAACATACATTTTTAATATGTCGCGGTACCTACATAGCTATCTGTAGCTTACCTATGTATTAATATTGACATATTTTCTTACAACTAAATTTATTTAAAATTACACTTATGTAAGCATTTTTTCGATGGTTTCTTTTTTAGATCAGTTAGCCTTTTGTTTGGTATCAGCAAAAATAAATATTTGCTCACAAAAGTTGAGGCCAGGTCTGAAATAATTCAGCGAATCTTAAACGGTGTACAACAACTCAATAAGTGCATTTTGAAAAATTAATTTATAAGAATACTCCAGGTTAATTATAAGATGTAAAGCAACAAAATTATTGTGAATATATATTTTTTATTAATTTAAGATTTAGTAAGTAATATAAATTTCTAATTTAACACCTGTTTACAAAGTTAGTAATCTTGATAAATGCTTTACAAAACACGTAATTGTTTTTAATTAAAACTGCACATAACACGTGTGTGCGCTAGGCCATTGATATGCAAATTTCTAGTAAATAATACTAGAACATTCGTGCATGAAACAATGCTTCGTAGAATACATCAGCTATTTCAAAATGCCATCAATTATTTAGTGCAGAAATGTCTATAGTTCTGTCGTAGTTTCTTCCCAACGCGCCCGCAAACGAGGCAATAATAAGGAGGAATAATCATTGGTCCATATATTATTCATGCGATCAGATAAAGTTGCGGTTGCATGTGGCGACACTCAATCTCTTCTCTTCATCTACACCCGTGGGAGTTGCAGATTGTAGGCAACTGCATTGTCCTTGACTGGTAATGCACTGAGATTATTCCGTCTGCCGCTAAACTGTCGTAGGTGATGCGTATGTAGTTACAGTATACCTTACTAACTAGGTGAGGTAGATATTCATTCCGATACATACTGGGTGGGGCAAAAGTAATAACCTGTGTTCTTTTGCTGTATTTTTTTTTAATAATAAACTTTGATACTGTTTATTATTCCGCGTTTTTGCAAAGTAAACCGATTTTTGTCTTGTCTATTTGTATTCTGCGTTTGTTTACTTCACAAATATTAAAACCGAATTGACATTTGGCTTCATTTGCAAAAGTTATAGCATTTTCCAATAGGGTGATTACTTTTGCCCCAACCTGTATAAAGATTAGATAATACGATACAATCTGGAAATATCACAGACATAGGAATTAATAGACGAGAAGATAATGGCGAGGGGTAAAATCAACTGTTGAAGGGCGAAGGGAGTAAGGCTGACTGTGATTCGTCAATAAATCAATCTGACAGTAAATAGGCATCTCGCATTATAATATCACCATTTACTTCTTAAAAGTAAAATCTGCTTTTGAATGAATAGACATTTTTACATGGGAGCGCAAATTACTCGCCACGTTATGAACAAATTTGCGAAGTCCAAATTCGGCAAAAAATTCGGTTCTATTTTCAGAGTCGAATATTTCGTTTAAGTATTTAGTTAAGACACTTTTATAAATGTTCATAATTTACTTCCCAGCAACCAACCAGCTTTGTGTTTCGCGTCCAGACTTTTCTCGATGTGATAGTATATGTTTCTAAAACTGATCTATATTATACGATGTGAATATGCTTAAAATAAAGTAAAATAATGCTTATATATGGAATGTAATACGACAATTGGGTTTATTCTCTTTTTCAAATCTATTTTTACAAGTTTTCATAGTACAAGTCAACATTTTGCCGTTTTATTTCGTAAAATGAACCGATGATGCCTCGACCATAGTTCGCACAAGAATGATGACGTCACGTTTTCAAATTTCACTTGAGGCCATACGCGAGCACATCCGGCTCCAATGGAACCGGTATGGGGAGTGGGGATAATACGCTTTTAATCACTTAGGGCAGGTCTACTAATATTCATATGTCTATGGGAAATATCAATTTATTTAACTTTGTTGTTGTAAAACGCATATCAGAGTCATATTTTCAATGAAATTTTCCTCCAATCTAACGCGCCATCAATGAATTTATAATACGATGGACGTTTCTGTTTTCAAATTTCTTTTATTCAATTTTACGACTCTGATAAAAAAGGTCCAATGTTTTTCACTTATTATTTTGCACTTTTCAAAATCAAATCATTTTGCCTATTTCTTTAATTTTATTTTTAAATAAAACTAATATAAGTAATAATAATTTGCTTTCGAGTTTATCTAATGTTAATTAAACACACGAAAAAAATTGTACTTTATGAGTGATTTATTGAAGTCCTGTAAAAAAAGTGATTGCATTCCATTTCCCAATAAAATATTAGTCTATTTAGAATACATCGGAACACGTGTTCATGCAGGTGTCGTTTTCCTGACTTTTAAGGACGAAATTTTACAATGTTAGAACTTTTTATGATCTGTTTGTAAGGAAACCTGTCAATTCATTCTTGCCTGCAATACCGTTTTTAACAGGAATTCGAAAAATTTTACCAGATTTTTAGTAAACTAGCAATATTTTAGATCTCAAAATTTTCTTGAAGTTTGAAATCGTAAGATTTTGACTTTCACCTTTATTTTAATAAACAGTTAAAAAATTATACAATAAAAATCAAAATAATATGTTGAAGTGTAACGTAATGCTGTAGGCCAAATCAATTAAAATATTAAGTTGATGTGTAGCGTAATGCTGTAGGCCATATTAATTAAAATAATATGATGAAGTGTAGCGTAATGCTGTAGGCGAAATTAATTAAAATAATAATGTGAAGTGTAGCTTAATGCTGTAGGCCAAATTAATTAAATATCATGTTGAAGTGTAGCGTAATGCTGTAGGCAATTTTGTTTAGCTTGTATTTGTTGTACTTTGCTTGATTAGATATTGTTATTTTCTAGATAAATAATGTACCTCATTATTTATACAAAAATTATGATCTTCAAACACGTCGCCATTTATTTTCTAAAAACAAGTTTAAATCAACAAATACAGCTTCTGTTTCTCGACCAAGCCAGTTTCCCTGTATCAAACGGACGCTTCTTCTTGTTCCGTACTCTTCCAATAAAATTAACATATATCGGATAACTTCATAATGCTGTTCCGTATAATCAACGACACCCACGCTCTTGATACCAGTGAGATGAAAACCTCAAACTCTGTACTCAGCTACAAATCAACCAGTCATAAACTTTTCCATCGACAATTAACAAACGTTCTTATAGCTCATCACAGATTTGAAATAGGCAGTTTGCATATTTTTGCAGTAAATATCAATCGGCCGGTAATATCACGGCATTTAATTATGTAAAGCGATTTAACTTGTAAAGATAGCTGTATATTTATATCTCGTGCTGATACATGTGATAAATTTTCTTGATTTATTTTATACGAGCTTCATTAATGAGCTTTTGTTTTTCAAATTGCCTATTGAGTAAGAATTTATTGGTTGTAGAATTTCCTCAACTATCGTTATAGAGAGGTCTAAAATGGTTCTAAAAAATACAAAAATTTTGGAAAAGTTGACGAATTCCGCGGTGAATGGTTCGCATCATTAATTTACTATATTTGCACAATAGGAGATGCTTACAGTATCGTACTGGTTAGCGACCACTATTCAGATCAATACTCATTTTAACTGCTTATGTTTAGTGACTAAATCTGAATAGCCAGTTATTTCGGAACCTTTTCCTACTATACCTCGAACTCACCATTTGATTTAGCGTCACAATATTCCTCCAAATGTGGATTCCATAATTCCATCAGCACTGGGCAGTTGGTCTCTTTTGTGGTTTCACAATAATAATTTAATTAAAAAAATCATAATACAAAACTCCCAGTAAAATGGGTTACACATACACACGTTACTTCTTAGGTATTCTACCAACGTACTGGGCAATTTTACCATACCTTCGTAACTATACTAGTGAAATATAATCGGTAAAATCTAAATATTTGTATTTCAAAATAAAAATATGAGCAGGTAAGCAAACATCTAGGAAACACCGCAGTTCTTAGGCGTCCTACAAATTGGAGCTTATTTCTCCATAAAGGCATGTTAGAAAGCCGTTTTGCCTAACTTGGATTGACAGGCCATGGAGATAAAGAATACATAGAGCTACATTAATGAACTCACCAAATGGTCTGCTCGTCAATTACCCACGATAATAACAGGAAACATTTCGGGATATAATACCTATCGGGTTGGGCGCAACGTCTAATCAAGCGATTTCCAATAAACAACGCTAATATACCTTATCGCTACATCCAAATAAAAATAACACAGATTGGATCAAATAATATCTGATCGAGAATTTTTTATTGGTCAAAAATGATACATTTATAATGACAATAATGTACGATAAATACATTAGTTTTTTTATTTAGTAACAGACTTGCGTCCAGTTTACGAAATCAGTAACACGAAATTAAATAAAAATGTTAATTATAAGATTGAAGGATAGTGTATGAAAGCAAAGAGAAAAGGCAGAGATAAATATAAGAAAATAGAAGCGAACAAGTCAAAGTAAGGACATCGCTAGAAGCCGATTAAAAACTAACTTATAAACCTAACCTACGTAACTAATTTAACCTAGTTTTTGTTTCATCACTTTTCATGACTTTATATAATTTTTTAAAGGTGTGTTGAATTGTAATTTCGATGCGTTATCTGTCCACAAAGTTAATCAGCTCGTGTAATTTTTATTTTTTGTTTATACGTTAGAATATTTTTTTAATAAAATATTATTTGTTAATGTGCGCCACTAAGTAATATTATATACATTTACCTCCAGTAATATTATATACATTTTATTTATTTCTATTCCCGTAAATACATTTTACATACGATTACAATTTGCACACATAATAAGTTCCTGTAATACATAAAATATTAATAATCACTATAAACAGTAACAATATGTGAATATGTTAGTAGTAGTGTTTGTGAACATCTACTAAGAGAACCTGTGCTGAGGTGTTCGCATATTTTCGATAAAGTTTTATTTTGCCATCATAAGTAAAAACACAGAATCCTCGAAGAATCTCGAAGAGGACTCCACCCATGGAGGGAGTATTGTATTACAGGTTTGTATTAGTTAAGAAGTGTTAAAAATATATAGTAAGAATGTAGTGAAAAGAAAAGGATACTACATGAAGTGAACTTAAGAGGAAGCTACAAGCCAAAAATGTGTATATTCTTGATATACCTTATATTGTAGGCAATAGGCATTAAAAGCGCTTGACAAACGGAGTCTAGAAACGTTCGATTTCAAGCACAAAACAGGTTTTTATTTATTTTGTAAATAATTTTATAAGAAAGCAAAAAAGTTAATCAAGTGAAACTGTCACAGATAATCTTAGCTAAAATACTTTATTTTTTTTAAGTTGTTTCCTTTACGCGTTCATAAATTTCTATTGATTTTTTTTTTTTTAAATTAGTTTACATTTATATTTTTTATAGAGTATTTTTTTCATACTCAATCGAAACGATAGGAAAACTTTCAATTTATCTATAGCATATTTTATGGTATTAATAATGTATACCAATCCGTTATAAAGATTAATCAAAAAAGTGATTTATCATTAAGCTTCGCCTTAATGATGCAGTCAAGACGAAATGATAGTAAAACGAAACAAAAAGTAGATGATAATAATTAATGACAGTATTTTAAAACATTACAATCTATTTGTATTTGTATACTATAAATTTGGAGTGAATAGGTTTCGAAAAAAATGGTGTATGAATAAAATCAATAGTAATAATCAATAATTATTATATGTTTATCCTGACGAAGAAACCATTGGTTTAGAAACATGTCGATTATTTTGATTGATTAGTAGTGGAACATGGAATGATTTATTTTCATTATTAATATTTGTGTTCAAATTCATTGATATTTATTTAATTTGTAGATCAAGTTCAATAGTTCAGACCTTTTCTTATCTGATTACTTCAATAAAACTATGTCAGAGACGTTCACTTAAGATACACAAGAAGATAAACTAGACGATAAGAATCAGCAAGAAAGTCAAGCAAAACGCCTTCGGAGTAATTTCAAGAATTTAATGTGGTATTTTGATCATATAATTTGAATCAGAAGTCGGAATTATCTCAGATGACCTAGTGTATACGCCCGTGGCTCGTTTATTATAATTTACATTCATAGGTAGCCGGATGATTATTCAAAAATGTTATTTATAAACAATGACGATATCTGACCTGTTTATATCTACATAGTAACAATGAGTTCAGAACAGTTAATGTATTATTGTGAATATCTACTGACTGTGTCAAATAACATAACGGGTGCTTTTCACGGAGAAAAATGAGTATTGCTGATTTATTAAAATCCTGTTAAAAACGTGATGGCAAGCCATTTTCTAGTAAAATATTAGTCCATTCATAATATCGGAACACGTGTTCATGCAGCTGTGCTTTTCCTGATAAATATAATGACGAAATGCGACAGTATTCAATTTTTTTATGAACGCGTGTTCCGACATTCTCACTCACATTCATGTTTTGCTGATAATTTGTTAGGAAATTTTTCAATTCAAAATTCGTTAAAGGCCTGCAGTCTCGTATTTAACAGAAAAACGAATAATTTGACCATAATTTTAATAAATTGGCATTATTTTATATCTGTAAGTTTTGTGTCAAGTCAAATAATATAGGTTAAAGTTATCGTTGCATAGTTTTACCTGATTGCATCTTCAATTATTCATTCATTTTGAAGGTCACTAAACGTAAGCCTTATGTATCTACACAATTTTTGATTTTTGAATCAAATTAATCGTTTTGCTAAAACGGTAACTGGATACGAAAAAACCTTGACACACTTAACTTTACAGTCGGTGGTGTCGCTATAGCAAGTTTTAAAGATAAATAAAAATCTAACGTATTTTTTAAAGTTCGTTTTTTGTTCTCCTTTTGGCAGCTTGCAAAAATAAGTGGTCCATGCTGCATTTATTATTTTAATTTGTTTATCTAGTTTGTCGTATAAAGCGTGGTTCTCACGTGATGGTGAATAATATTTATATCATGTTACTTGTGGTTGGACGTTGAATAATGAGACGAGATAAAACGATATTGAAAGGTTATGAAATAAGTTTCATAAAACCATTTCAAATCCATATATATAAAAATGTTGTTTGTTTGTTTGTTCCCTATACACTGAAAAAACTACCGTACCGATTTCACTGAAAATTTCAAAATTTGTTTCTATTATTCCCAGGAGTGTTTATATAGTGGTTTGAATGATAGAAGAAGTCTGGGATGCCCGGAGAAGACTTCTCATTATCTACGCACTGGAGTGAGATACAGAGTTGAATGAAAGTCGATAATTTGTAGTTTTTTTTAGTAGTACCAATGTGGTATACAGAAGTGAATGGTGGAAGTCGGGCACACCCGAGGGAGACATGATGTATAATATATACAATAACTTATAATATGTAAATTTTAAATTTTTTTCTAATAACATTATCTCCACCTTAAAAAAGGACATAGTTTTCAGGTACACTAGAATTCACCACCTCAAAACTCCTCAGCATTCATAACTTCGAGCAAGGCCGGTACACGGCAGCTAGTTCGAAATAAAAATCAGCGATGCCAAAATCTATAACTAACTAAGCATTACGCCGCTTCTCCGTAAGCGTAAGCAGAGAGGACAGGCCGCCACACAACACTTATACAAATCGTCTTATTCTCTCTCTCTTTCTCGACTCTTGACATAGTCGGACTTAATTTCATCACAAAAATACTAATTTTGGTTATGTGTCTGTGATTGTAACGCTGGTTCAATGAATCGGATTTGTTTTGAAATTTAAGTGTCATTTTAAAAATTTGAACAGATTATTTAAAGAATTCAGACAAACGATAAAGTACCTATCAATAATATAATTTTTCAAAAGAAAATTATTTTCATTGTCATTTCCAAAATTCAAACTGATATCAAGAATTCAGACAAGCGAAAACACTTACAATAAAATATTTTTTACCTGAAAAGTATTTTAATCCTACATTTGAAATGTGTATCTTGACATTAAAAAATAAAAGAGTTTGTTTTTAGTTTGTATATTTTAGTTTTACTATTTATTTATTTTTGAAGTCACAGTTTATTATTTGGTATTCGTACGCATAAATAAAACGTTATCCTAAGGATAAGCTATCGATATGATAGGATAAGAGGATGGTGAAATAACCTCATATTCAGATTTCTTACAATTATTATAATATCCAGTGATTTTCAGTGGTCTGCGCTAGAGTAATATAATATTATATTCTAATGATATATTACCACGTTCTTACAGATATAATGTATATTTATTCTATTTATGATTCCTAAACAATTAAATCAATTAAAATTAAACAGTGTCATGTTCTTTATAAAAGTCATATAAATCATAATTTTCAGTTTTCACACAACTTGATTTGTCACAAAAGTGTTGATAAAGTGTTCAATTAAATGCAAATGCAGTGCTTTAATGCAACTTGTGCAAGAATATTAATTTACCTGGTTTTCCATTCATCGATGGTAGGGACCTACTGCAACTGCAAATGCAATAGCAGAATGTGCAATGACGACTTTTTTAAATGTTCCTATTTAGATAGATTCCTTAGTCTGATGAAACCGTTAATTGATTAGCGTTTATACAAACCATATCTAGAATAAAACCCATATCACGGACTTTAATAAAATAAAACCTATTATTCGGACTTGGTTAAGTATAAACACTGGTTATTATGAAAAATGAGTAGTGCTCATTTATTAAGAATCGCTTTAAATGATTGGTGATCTGGCGAAAAACGGGATATCAGGCCTTAAACGATTGAATTAATAGGTTTCCCGATAAAATTTTGGTTTATTTCCAGTACATGAAAATATTATCGAAATGTACTAAAATTTTTTTAATAACTTAGCAATACCTATTTTTTCTGTTGGCATTTTAAGGGATTTTAATGATATGTTTATCAAACACAAGTGGTGACAAATTCAACTCGAATGTTTATGAATTATCTAAACTTTTTACTGAATAAACCTGTTAATGCTAGCCTCATGTTGTTGGGATTACGTCATTTTTGATCTAATCGCTGCAAATACCTTAGTGGTCATCTAAACTGTAAAGCATACATTCATTTTGCTTGTTCCAAAAAAGTTTTACAGAAAGTTATGGCGTCTAGAATTTTCTGTCTATAATTTACAGGTCAACGCCATTGACAACAGGTCAACGCACCTATTTTAAGCTTGCAACATAATTTCCAGCACGAGCTATGGAACTTTAAAAGATTTATTTGTTCCATAAATTCATAAACATCTAACATAAAATCTGGGTAACATTTCGATGAGCTGGAAGTAAACCACGTGATCTTATTTTTAGCATCAGGAGGGTTCGAGATTGCTTTGAATAAATTATGACATCAGTCGTATATTAACGTAAGGCAAAAGTTAGCAGCGCTGTCTATTGTAGGTCTTTTCAACGCATCATAATCTGAAAGTTCGTTCTTAAACGAACCGTCTGACGTAGCGACGCTAAAATTGAGTGAGTTTGCTAAATTATAACATATTTGTAAAAGTTTCTAACTAAATAGTGTAAAGAAATATTAAAATTTGGAAACAAACCCGAAATTTTGTTTACCCGATTTGTGATATTTTGGGCGCCACTGTAAAAAGTTCTAGTAATTCGTCAGGAGATTTTATTTTCGAGGACTTAATGGTGACACTACAATCTGAGTTGCCTGTAAACTGGTAGATTCATTTATTGAAAAATTACCGAAAGTGGGGCGGTCCGCGGGCTGCGCAAGTTAGTTGTTCCCTTTTCCCAATTCGGCTCGTCTAATAATTTGAATGTAAATGCATTTATTTGAATTATTAACAAAAAAAATATTTTTAATCAAAAAGAAATATAGGTTTGAAACCTCCACTACTTTCAATGCTTTGGTATAGTTGGCAATGTTTTCTGTGTATTTCAATTTCGGTATATAAATCTTTTTTTTTAATTTTCGTATGAAAAATACTGTTTAAAAAACTAGATAAAATTATCTTTCCGGTGTATGCATTTAAAATAAACATTACTATTTTTGTTGTTTGTTTTTGGGGTGTTATGCCGTGTTGCGCTAACTCCTTCTTTAGCCGACGTTTCGGACAGCGTTGCAGTGTCCATCATCAGGGCAGATCCGGTAGATCCGAAGATGTGAAAAAAAAAAAACTTACCTAAACATTACTATTTCTAAATAGTAACATTTTAAGATCAAACGTGAAAAATGTTGTCAAAAACGCTAACCACATTTTTACTCCAACCATAAAAAAATTGAGAGAATTTCTAAGAAAACTGTATCTTCACTTTTATCTCGTTCATATAATAAAAATATTTTTTCAGGTTAAACCGATTGTTACGATAGCGACGAGAAATATGAATTATTCATTTTGGCTATATTTAAGATTTTATGAATGGATTGCAGTAGAGTGAGGCAAACTGGAAAGAATTACTATTTCGCTTTCCAACGTCAAAAAATTAAGTATTTTTGCATGATAGAAAAAAAGATTAAAATACTTTTATAAAATATGGACGCCCGGTCATATACGACCCTAAAGCTCTGTAATGTCTTTAAAATTTTCCAACATAATTTTTTCAGTTCAAATTGAAAAGTGTATTTTAAAGAAACAGTACTTAATCAATATTTTGGAAGATAGGTAGGTATCTAGTTAGATGTTTATATTTAAGTATAGGTTAACTTCACTTTAAAATAGCAGCCAGAACAAGCGTTGGACGGTTGAAAACTGTATCGATTCGCTACGGTACTAGCTACAAGCAAGTTAAACTTTGCAGTCGTTGGCGTAGTTAGTGCAGATTTTATTCTGATGCCTGCAAAGAAGGCGAAGCTTAATGCCAAATCACTATTTTGATTAATCTTTATAACGAGTTGTTGTACATTATGAATACCAAAAAAATATGCTTTAGATAAATTGAAGGTTTTCCTATCGTTTCGCTCGAGTAGAATACAAATAAAAATATATTTTACTCAAAAAAAATAAATAAATGTAAACTACTAAAAAAATTTTTTTTCAATAAAAATGTATGAACGCATAAAGGAAACAACTTAAAAAATACAGTATTATAGCTAAGATTATCTGTGACAGTTTCACTTGATTAAATATTTTGCTTTCTTATAAAATTATTTACAAAATAAATAAAAACCAGTTTTGTGCTTGAAATCGAACGTTTCTAGACTATATTTGTCAAGCGATTTTAATGCCTATTACCTACAATAAAAGGTATACCAAGAATATACATATTTATGGCTTGTAGCTTCCTCTTAAACAACAATTTTAAAAATGAAAAAATGCAATTTCTTCTATTAATTTCTGTTTATTATGTCGACAAAACAAAAATGACAAAAAAGGGCAAAAACTATTACTTTGCAGAAAAGGTACCTAATTCACATATAGGTAGATTTGTTCTCTTGATAAGAAGCGGTCAATACTTACACTTCTTTGGCTTTGAATGATTAATGTGCATGTTTTATTAAGGTTGCATATTTATTAAGTACCCCACATGCTAAAATCTTAATTCGTGCAATAAACAATAAATCAATATACCTTCTAAATATGTAGGGCACGCTTGATTAGACGATGACACGACAAGTTTATGTAATAGTATCCTTAGATTCCTTGATACGATAATATTACAAGCAGACGGTGCAACGTTACGAAATGTCCAGGTACAGAATAGCACAGACATCGGTCTATGTAGATATAGGACAGAGCCTTCTGTGGTTATCGATTCAAATGTGGAACAGCCTGCAGTTGGGGTGGAGTAGCTACGTGCTAGTCTAGAAGGCTCTGTCTACCCCCGTACCAGTCTGGTCACGTCTCGGAAAAACGGACGCTTTTCAAGGCTTTCATTTTTAGGACTTTCCCTTTAAAGTTTAGGTCTTAAAGCTAGAAGCTTATAATAGTTTGGCTTTTGCGATGTGATGATTGGCATACACAAAACGCAGTTTTTTTTAAATAATTGGATGATCATTTATTTATTTATTTATTTGTAAGAAACAAACAGCTTTTACATAATATACAATGATAAATATAAATATACAAGTTAACTGAAGTCAAGCCGCAGAAGTGTCTTATGCTTAAGTTAATTGGAAATGAAGTTTTAATATCTTAAAATTAATTTTGTGTTAAAGAAGGGGAGAGGAAGAGGAAAATAGATAGAGGATAGGATATACTCCCGATATATTCCATACTCTCTTATTAATAATCCATCGTACGCATTACTTTATTTCATAATTCTTTAGGTTATTACCAAAAATTTCAATGCTGTAAAATTTTGTATTATATTTTGCACATATACGAGGAATCGGGGAATTTTTTCGAATATTTGTTCTACACGAGGGTAAATAAAATAAATCAGATTGTCGGGTTGATCTAGACGGAATATATCGTCATATCGTCTCATCGATTCAATTGTATATCAACTCTATCTTATAGATTGGAAAACTCATCTATACGAGCAGTAAAATTATAAATTAGTTAAGAACAAAATAAATTTCATTAAAATCATTTAATGAATATTATTTTATCTAACGCACGTTTCCAAGAAAATCACTGTTTTTTTTTTAAATTAAATTAATAGGTAATTAAATAGAATTTTCTCAGCTTTTACAGGGAATTTCAATGTCAGCGTAACTATTTTATATAACGTATGTAATATCACTTCCATCATAGGCTACGGAGTTGTGAAATACTTGAACGAAGCTGGGTAGAAAAGCCAGTAATGTATAGATCAGTTGTCATTTGTGTTGGAGTTTTTAATCTAAACATAATAATAATTGTGTGTACCAGTGGAATTTATGCGCAAATCAATACTTAATTACTTTGTTTTCAGATTGATTTATACAAACATTTACAACTGAAATGATTTATTACAATGACATGAGTAAGGTACGACTAGCGACTAACGTTTTGATAAGAAAAGTCTTTCCTTATAATGTCGATAACGACGACTACGACAGAAAAGAGGTTTGATTTGTTATTCAAAAATATCCACAATATTCTCGATAAGCACAGAATTTTACAATAAATTTTGCTTTACGTTTGGAAATATTATAATTATGTTTTATCAGTTTGTGCCTAAACCGTGGGCTGCAGGAATTCATTTTATTATTAACTATAACAACAACACATCATGATTCTTAAATATTGATTGTGATAAAAATCATGTGGGAATGGCTGCTTTTAAATACATTAATCTATTTTAATTTCACTATTGTTTTCGGAAATGAATGAATGTAAATCTTGGAAGCGGAAATTAACCCACTTCCCGACATCCGATCAAGCTGAAATTCAGCAGATAGACTCGTTGTTGAAGACAATGTATTCTATCAACTTTTGGTGACAATAACGTACACACACGCGGACAGAAGCGCATTTATCTGAAATCGGATGACATTGCAGTAGTTCAATTATTTCGAAGGAAATAAATATCCCTCCTAACCGATCCCCATTTGCATAGTTTATCAACTCCAGTTCCTGGGTAGGAAGGTTCAATCTTCAGTCAGACCAATAAAAAAAAATAAGTTCAAAAGACATTTAAAAATAGGTATATTATAGTAAACAGACCTTGTTTTTTACAGGCTGTGTTTTTTTTTAACATTGAATTTCTAACAATCTTGCAAATATGGATAATTGGAAAGTTGTGCGGTTAATGTTGACAAAGGAAGTATCATTATAATAACTTAAAAAAACAAAAGAGAAACATTAATGATGCGGTAAATAACAAATAAAAAGTCCTACTCGTTATCATTTTTAATGACATATTTCGTCTAGTGTTTAAAGTGTTGTCAATTTATCAAAGTATTAAAGTTAATGTGGCTAACAGTTTTTATTATGTTATCTCGATAAATAAATAATAATAGTAGCAAGACTTTTCGCAACTTTTACGATAACACTGGCGCAAAACACACTTGTTTATACCGCTATAAATGTTTGGACCTAATCTCGCCAAACCAGTCAGTCTTCTATGTGTTTTAAAGAAGGATTGTTCATGTTCATTCTTACAAAAGTGGTTGTTGTTAACATTTAAGGTGTGAAATTGAATACATAAAAAGTTTAAAAATAAATTGCACACCTTGAAGATGATTTCGAAAACATTATAAATTGATAAGTGCATCTAATTACGTGAGATTACTATCAGTGAAGATATTTTGATGAATATTTAACCTTAAGATATTATACTTGACTAGCTGACGTGTACCCGGCTTGACTTTTCTCTGTTCCTTATAAATATAATTTGCATGTAATACATATATAAACCTTCCGAAAGAAATTCTCTAAATGCTAGTGAAAACTGTGTCAAAATCCGTTTCGTAGTTTGGAAGAATTAAGAGCACAAACAGACAGACGCGGTAGCGTTGTGTTTTATACTATTTAGAGATTATTTAGAATGATAACTAACTAACTAACTAACCATCACGCCGTTTACCCGCAGGTGTAGGCAGAGAGGACGGACCTCCAAACAACTCGGTCTTGGCACACACTCCTTGCCTCATTCACATTCATACATCGTCTCATACATACTCTTCTATTGTTCTGACTCTTGACATGGCCCGACTCAAGTATCTGATTCACTTGGTCGTGCCATGTCTTCCTCGGGCGTCCCCGACTTCTGCTACCATTCACATTTGCATCGTATATTCTCCTTACACTCCTTTCTTCGCTCATTCGCTCTAAATGCCCAAACCATCTAAGCGTCCCTTTCTTGATCTTACTCATACGCTTACATCAGCCTTGCACTATTTGCGGATCTCCACATTCCTCACACGATCATACATGGTTTTACCACACATACGCCTCATGGATCTCATTTCAACAGCATTCAATCTACTTTCGTCCTTTCTTTGCCAGCTGCATGCCTCACTTCCATACATCAGGGTAGGTACCAGCACTCTATTGTGGACTGCTAACTTCGCTTCTTTGGACAATTTTTTGTTTAAATTATTCTTATTTTTAAACCCGAGGGAAATGAAGCAATCAATTCTGATGCAATAAAATGCAAGGCAAATTTTTATTTAATCCTTAGTGTTATTTTAAATAATACAGTTTAGTATACTTTTGGAGGAGATATTGTACAGCTTGACATATTTATTTATGGCCAAAAGAAGAATTAGTTACTTTGCATTTTAGCCTCTGTTTCTACATAAGATAATAAGTACAGGTTTTAATCTTTATCTTTATCAAACTCGTAAAGAAGTAGACCGATATCGCTGAAAATTTTGTTCTTATTAGTGTTTAGAGGGGGTTTGAATTGTAGATGAAATCGGGGACTCCCGAGGACTTAACGTAATTATATCTGCACTGAAATGAGATACGGGTCTTATTGAGTCTAACATTGTGGTAAACAGTAATGAATGGAGGAAGAAGTTTGAGACGCCATTGAAATACGGTTCCATGATAACTCAACACAGTGACAATTCAACACACTTTTAAAAAGTGATATAGTCATTAGACATGATAAAAATTATTTTTAACCTAACCTAACCTAACTTACTTAACCCAGTTAATAAAGTTTTTGTTTCATCACTTTCCATGACTTTATATAACTTTTTATAGATGTGATGAATTATCAGATGACTGAATAAATCATCACAATGATAATTCATCACAACTTTAAAAAGTTATATAAAGTCATGGAAAGTGATGAAACAAAAACTTTATTAACTGGGTTAAGTAGGTTAGGTTAGGTTAGGTTAATTTTTTTTCATCTTTTCTAATGACTTTATATCACTTTTTAAAAGTGTGTTGAATTGTCACTGTGTTGAGTTATCATGGAACCGAATTATCATTGTGATGATTTATCCGGTCACCGTGAAATACATAAGCAATAGCGAAGCATTGCGGGTCCATAAAACATAGTTTTTCATAGAGTACATCACAACTTTGGTCTTGTGGTCTTTGAGGTCTTGTTTTTTTGCCTGGCATGCGTTTTTAAGGCATCATTTCAGAAATTAAATGTTTATGTTATTTGATAAAGCTTTTAAAAATAGCATTGTTGATTTATTAGAAAGTTGGTGTCTTGTTGATAAAACAATACGAGGTTAGCGATATAACACGTAATTATTGCGAGAGAATGATGTCATATTGTACTGCAGTCAATATTATGCACGTCTATTAAGATAATCACATTATCTTGTGACTTGTGAGTGTTTTTTTAGACACTCAAATATTATTCCTAAGTATTTCAAGTTAAATATTTAGCTTAAGCGATCATCTATGGAATTGCAAACAATGTGAAACATAATAGTTTAAATTTCAAACCATACAAACACTTGTCGGTGGGTTATTGTTAAATAAACAAATAAAACAGAATTTTTTTCACACTACTGTCAAAATATTAATATTGTAGACGTCAATCAAGAAACGGGACGACGCTATTGCACAGAATGAAGAGACGTTTTATTCCGCCTTTCGATTCGTCGACTCTTTTCGCCCGGCCGCCAAAACTCTGTGCGGTATATGTCCTTCTATTTTCACAAAAAATGACAGTGAATCTATTTCAAATGATGATTATCAATATATAAATTACAAACAATACAAAACAAAATGAACCTTTGTCTGTCCAACTGGGAAGGATTCCCGTTTCAGGACAGCCAAATTGTGTATTTAGTACATAATATTCTTACAATGGAATGGCAATGCTGTCAAAACAAATTTTGAGAACATTGTTGATTGCATTCGAAGTGACAGGATGGTTTCTTTATCCCTGAAAGAATCGCAAAGATATAATTTATTACCAGGGTCAATTTAGATAACATTAGTAATTGCATTCAGAACAGATGAATGGTTTCTTTCGGGATATCACAAGTCTGAGATTCTTTCCAGGGCATTTTGGAGAACATTTACAATTGTATAGTTAGAATTTCCACATTTATAAATCATTATAAGACATGAATCCTATAGTACTATAAAAGGGCTATTTATAAATTTAAAAAATGTACGTAATGCGTAGTATTGCGCAGTAACGTGAGTTCGCTTTTTTATGCAGAAGTTTCGATTTCATACCAAATTATGGATTCCAAAGCTTTGAGTTCTACTAGAATCCATAGCTTTGGAATCCAGAACGGTTCTAGAGCTAAAACCGTTCTATAGCTAGAACCATTCTAGTAATTTTTATGTAACCTTTTTCAAATGTAGAAGATAGAAGTTGAAGATTACAATCTCTCCGGAAAAATAGCACTCCAGTTTTTGCAGAATATTGTGTGAGATGATATTATTTTTGAGACGATATTACATTTAACTAATTGAAGAAATGTTTCAATTCTTAATATTGGTTCAGCGAGTCCTCTCTTTCAGATGCCATTTATTTCCATTTTAATGTAAATTATTTAATTCTCTATAAATTAACAATGATTTTCTTTCCATTCCAGAATCTTCTTCACCCGAGATCGTGAAAGGCTATTACCAAGATCCTCATTGACCAGCATCTGTGCGCCCCTTCAGAGATCACCATAGGTTAAGCAGACAAGATGGTGGGAATAAAGCAGAATCCTTGGACTCCGACGAAGAGGCGCGGTCCTATAGCGGCGGAAAGCAGCAGCCCGGGCCCAGCGGCCGTGGCACTGCCCTCACTCATAGGTAATAATAATTAAGATAAATACTACAAATATTACGGTCGGTACAGGCAAATAATTTTAAAGATGTTACGTTTGAATGTATTGTGCATACCGATAGTATCAAAAGTTACGAAAATGTTTTTTAACTAGTTTGAAACATCCACCCGCAGTCCCCTTTTACCCTGCAGATATTGGGTATACGTTTAACAATTCCGTTTAAATTTAGACTCTCGGTTCAATTCGAAAACATTATTTTTAATTTTAATTTGATTCATTCTTCAGATTTCTAGCAAAAACAACTAAAGCAGACACGTGAAAAATCAGGGGATATTATGATTGTAGATTTTGTGATGTGAAAAGTAGGTATTTATAAAAAAAATATTTGCCTTTCAAAAACAAACATTGTTAATTTTAGAGTCGATCAGAAATTTACATTGCGAATGAATACCGTTAGTAAACATTAAAAATTGCGATATCTGTCATAAAATGAAACAAAAAATACAAATTTCCAATATAGATTTTTAATAAATAATAACATTATCGCTTGTCTGAATGGTTCCCAAAATCAGTTCTTATTTTAAAAATCATAGAAAGCCTATTCATGGAGTTCGTTCAACTGGTGTTACAGACGCACCACCGGAATTAGTATTTTCAATGCGTTTCTGTGCCTTAAATTAATAAGTAGGTATTATAAGTATAATCACTCAATTATTCTATTCTCCATTATATTTATTAGGCAACATTTCCATTCGGATAAAATTAAAACACGCACACATATATGGACCGTTGTTCCACTTTACGCAGTCTCTATAAATAATTGTGTAGTTTCGCTCAGAAATTCCATGGCGTCATTGATTGTTCAGTTTCCATGGTAACTTCCTTTCAGACTCAGAATAATGGGTTTGAATGTTTTATCGCGCATTTCCCTGAATAATTCTGATGTAAAATTCACAGGCAGAATGTATATTATCGACATTAATATTGCATGTGCCAATAGTTTTTTTTACAATTGACTATTTATGAGCGTAAATATTTTTGCCATGATATTTTCAGTTGCAATAAATATGTAGAAATTATTAATAACATTTTCTATTTTCACATATTTTATCACAAAAATAATGCAGAAATCTTTTTACAGATGGCATCATGAGCTAATTATCTAACTAATATATTTATCCCATATGCGAAATAATTATTCAGATAAACTAGTAGTTTTGTGAACAGTAAACCTCGCGTCTATATTAGGATTTTTCTAATTTTCTCTTAGGTAGGTACCTATTTAATAAATCAAAACCAAAATTTACTCCAAAATCATAAGATTTGTAAGTGGGTACTTATATATCTACCTAACTAAAATTATAAATCATGTCTTTATTAAAATAAAATTTAAATTAGAAATTATGTAATTTGTCCAAATAGAGGTCATTTTCTCAACGGCACTTCTTTTTTCAAACTGCATTCGTGAAGGCAGGTACCATAATATTGAAAAATTGTAGATAAGAAAGTCCTAATAAACGTGACAATTTCAAGTTTGAAAAAATCTTTACTCAACTCAGTAATCATCTTGAACTGGAAACGGAACGTACAAATAAATTTACAGAGAGATGAAATTGAAAAGGGTTGATTTAAACGAGTGCTTCTCGTGAAAAGTCGGATAAAAAATACAAAAATATAATGTGTAGTTGGTGCGTCGCTAGTTGCTGCTACAAAAATATTCTGAATACAGTGCAAAAAAATATTCACTTCGTTAGTGAGTGAGGTGAGTGAGAAAATGTCAATAATGTTAGTAGTGAATACAGTGCAAAAAAATATTCACCTTGTTAGTGAGTGAGAAAATGTTATTAGTGAATACAGTGCAAAAAAAATCACTTTTTTAGTGAGTGAGTTGAGTGAGAAATTGTTAGTAATGTTAGTAGTGAATACAGTGCAAAAAATATTCACTTTGTTAGTGAGTGAGTTGAGTGAGAAAATGTTAGTAATGTTAGTAGTGAATACAGCGCAAAAAAAATCACTTTGTTAGTGGGTGAGTTGAGTGAGAAAATGTTAGTAATGCACAATGTCTGTAGATGCCAATGTATAGATCGACACACTTAAATTTACAGTCGATAGTGTAGATTTTGTGAAGAATATTTTCTTTGGTTAGTTCCTCCTTTGACGACCTTAAAGAAAAAAATTAATGTGTCGTTGTCCACAGATAAAATGAAAGAAAAAAATAATGTCTCGTTGTCCACAGATAACCTGGAAGAAAAAAACAATGTGTCGTTATCCACAAAATTTTATTTATGAAGTGAGAACACAGTCATCATCATTCAATACACAGTAACTCAGCGGTATGTACATACATTCAATGGGGAAACAAACACAACAACTTCACACGAGAAATAAAATGGATATATCGTCGTTATTGTAATTATTGTTTCAGTGTGGGAGAGGTGTTGTGTAGGCAAAGCTATTTTAGGACCGGTGTCATGTATTTACTTTCACTAATTATTAATAAATAAAATCTCTGCGAATAATAATTGCGTAGGTAAATTGAATTTAATAAAATGTTTATCATTATCTCATTCCTTCTAGAAATTTAGGTAACCTTCGAGAAGATTCGACGTGTGCGAATAGTGAAAAAATATCACTATTAGAATATAATAATGATAGACCATATTAAAAATGGCCACATGTCATTGCACCACGCTTTCTAAATGTCATACTTGATTCTACAGACGTGTGGTCAATATTTTGTCTTGTAAATATTCCCAATTTTTTTATCTGTTAGGTAGGCTGTCGACGGCCTCCGTGGTCGAGTGGTAAGGCTCTCGACTAGCAAGCTGGAGGTCGCGGGTTCAAATCCTGGCGTGCGCAAATAAATTTTATTTAATTGATTTGTGTTATTTTATTTTAATTAAAAAAAACATATTTAATAACATTTGCGGCACATACCATAGTGTAAGATACTCTCAGTCTCGCCCTGGTGTATGATTACCATTCAGAAATCAAAATTTGCTTGAAATGGATTTGGTCGAGTTTGGTGACCAGATCTGAATAGCTAGGCACTTTACCAACTTCCTCTACCACATCTCCTTCTCCTCCATACTACCTTCAGCATCACAACATGGATGCCATAGTCTCACTGGCTTCAGACGGTTGGGAGCAGTTTGGATTATTGTGCTGTTTTACCTAAAAATGAAACTTTTGTATGGTTTGAAACATGGCTAAATTTTCTATGTTCCCTACTTTCCAGGCAAAACGCCTAACGAATCTCAGAGGGCGCGCGCACCGGCTTTCACGTTCGGCGGAAAGTATTCCAACAGCGACAAGGCGCAAGGACCGGGGCCTGCCTCCTATAACACCGAGGGCATGACCGCTAAAGGTAAGTTAACAAATCTCTGCTTCGGACAACTAAAATATTACTAAAAGCATACCGCTGATAGCTCCGTTGTAACCGTTCATTTCTCACAAAAGACGCACGTACCATCTAACAGAATGAGAGGTTACACCAGAGCTCTCAGAAAGAAGGACATTAAATAATTTATTATCTATGACTAGGACTACTTCGCTAGCTTTGGGTAGTCAAATTGTTAGTTAATTTTTGTCAGTAGGAGATGATATTTTCTTCCTATGGTATAAGGCTTCCAAAACCGGTGGTGTCATCTGATTTGTTGCAGGCCCATAACGAATGAATTGATAGATTTCCTAAAAAACTTGATTTTGAAAATGCAAATGTTTGATCACGAAGTCGGAACACGTGTTCAGAAAAATTCTAACATTTTCGTATTTCGTCATTATATATTAT
Source organism: Hesperophylax consimilis (assembly GCF_061612785.1). Taxonomy (NCBI): domain Eukaryota; kingdom Metazoa; phylum Arthropoda; class Insecta; order Trichoptera; family Limnephilidae; genus Hesperophylax; species Hesperophylax consimilis. The sequence goes on along the minus strand of NC_142840.1, from coordinate 7,830,705 downwards.
CAAGACAAATGCAGGTGCATAAACACGCGTTCCCATATATTTTGAATTCACTAAAAGTTTATTAGGAAACGGCCAAAAATTTTAAGAGATTCTTAATAGATTAGAAATAGCATTTTTATCCATGAGTAACAAGTTTCCAAAAGATTTAAATATTTTAACAAATTGTATCTGGAAACCGTTGGAAACAATTTTAGATGACAGCACTGACTAAAAGTATATTTTTATAGAACATTTTAACTGAATTCTGTAAAATTTTCAAAACATTATATTTTGAAATTTCTTTCTCTGATATTTTTGCTTTATATTACACAAACATGCACATTAAAATCAATCAATTAAAAAAGGTGTGATGGTATCACGTAGCAAAGCTATAAATTATACTATGTATTTCGGCTTTGGAAATGTAATAATAATTAGCTGTTGAAAACTTCGCAGTTTATTCATTCAAAGTGTTGAAAGGAGAGGAAAAATGGACGGCATAACAGCAAATAATTGACAGTTAATGAATGACCAAGACAAATATGGGATATGGCACGAACGAGTGAAACGAATGATGAAATATATTTAACCAGGCATGTTACAAGTTACAACATTACGTATTCGAAGATTGAATACACTAAAGGAGATCATTAGAAATAGTCAGATGGTAATGATTGATTGCATTTAGCTAACAAAAATGTGGATCTTATTTTTAGAAGCATGTAAGGAAGAGAATGGAAGCATGTTTAAAACCCTCGCAATTATTTGTAAATAATTTTAGAATTGCATTACAATTAAGCCATTGCATGAGAAAAGCATCAATGATTGACTAATTCAGGGTCCTATTATAAGACAGCTAATGCAAAATTATGCTTAAAATTGTGGCAACATAAGTAATAAAATAAATAATTAGCAGAAAATTTGAAGAAGAAGGAAGAACGCTAAAAATGGCGTACGTAGACCACCTTTAAATGTATTCAGATCTTTTTTTATGCATAAGAGCGCCCCTGTCTTGTACAATGTAAAGGCAAGGGAACTATGTTGCCAGTTGGGCAGCGTTGTGAGGCAGGTTAAGTAAGGGGCTATAGGAAGGGATTTATTAATTTGGATGATTCAAAGGAGGCAAAACAGATGCCGGTAGCTCGTTCCACATGCGAGTCGTCTTACACCAAAAAAACTAGTCGAAGAAGTGGCCCGTTCTCATGAAGCGAACATCAACTGTGAACGGGTGTTACGCTCGTGCTTAGAGCATTGTCCATTAAAATACGATGAATTGCCAATCAGACGGACCGTCCTCCTTTGCACAGAATCAAGTAGGTTTATCAAGTATTGTGGGGCTCCAGCCCGGAGGTGGCTCCCAAATTCAATTGTCCGGCGTACTTTTGATTTATATAGGGTTAGCAGCTGGTCATTATTGAAAAATCTGCCAGCCATATACAAGACGCCCAGTCTTTTTGTCACGTTTGCTGATTTTGACTCGTCGTTTATTATAACATTAATTTAATAAAATTATGACATCCAATTTTAACATTAATGTCTAAGTAGCCCATTTGAACGTAGATCAAAACCACTACATATATAATAATAGATATTTCTCATAGTTTTGACTAAATCATGCTTTCAAATTTTTGTTGTATAAAATCAATTTGGTTTCAAAATGTGACCACCTTAAGTATGACATGCTTGATCTAATACCCGTTTCTTCATCTCATTACTACCGAGTTCCAAATATAACTGTTGTTATTATTGTCATATGTGACGTCATTTGCCTTGATTTTCACCTTTCCCGCTTGCCCAAATCTGTCCATGCAAAATGCAAATGACTCAGCCATCGGCATCAGAACAGGAACCCAATATTAAATTCGTTAATCGTTGCATTAAAGGCAGCAGGCAGCATTCATGCTTTTAGCGAGACGCTGGTTCAATCGATGCCGTACGTAACGTGTACCGTAGACGTAGGAGTCAGTGGTAGTTATTAGAACCGAGCCATATGTGGCAACCGGCTGCGACTGTGACTGTTTATTGGGTTATTGTGGTCTGCCCACAGTTGTTGCTCCGAGTCTCAACTCCCCCCTGCTACGTCACCATGGCATATGGTGGATCATGTCCTAATTGGAAGTCGCGTTGCCGACCGACGGATTTATTGATGCAGAACTCAAATAAATCACTTAGGCGAAATCTTCGAGGAAGCCATAAATTAAAACGATAAAGCAAATTACAAACAAGTTACCATTGTGAAAATTTTCGTCAATTCGCCAAGATTTTGGTTGCGAAATTGCTTAAAAATAAGATGAAACTGTATGTTCTTGAGGGTTTTGTAAGAAGCAGTCAACGGTTCTCTAGATTGGTGATCAAATTCTTTAATGGCGTTTTACAAGTATCGTAGAAAGATCGAACATGGAATTCTGCTACACCTTTCTATATATTTTCAAATAATAATGGATACTAGGGGGGTTATATTGAAGTATGTCCGGTGTGTAAACGAAATAAAACAGATGTAGGAATGATGTTCATTGTACATGGTTTACGTAGGTATGATTCTAATGTATGAGATATTTTATTAGACGATTCATTATGACAACCGAATTAGAAAACCGAAAATTTCGCACATTATTACATTTCCACGCCATTGTTATGTAACCCTTTTAAAACTAATGTCAGTATCTTTGCTATGGTATTAAAATATTTGAGCTTTTCAATGCCAACACAAGCTTTCTTTAACCCAAAATATTGAATGAATTAACCAATCGTAACCTACCAGATCTAATAATGTTTAATGATATTAAGTTAGCGAGCTTTAATGGGTCCAGGTCAAATTATCAAATATTTAAAACAATAACAAAATAACTTTAAAAAACCTATAACCATGAACTTTGCCAAACCTAATCTTGGCTGTAATTGATTTGTTCTACAGATCACAATGGTGAGCTCAGAAACTATATAGACATTCCGTTGAGAGCTGCATTAAAACAACCCCTTCTTTCTTATAAATAACGCGTGCAATAGAAAGAAATGCAGTGGATCCATAGTAAGTGGTTCCTGTGCATTATTCGAATCGGTGTCTACGCGTAACGCTGATAGCTACGCTATAGCCTCTCAGTCGTTCTCATAGGCGACGCATGCAACAAAAATAGAATTTACCTCTCACTAGAGAGGTGTCAGCGTTAGGACAACATGAGGTCACCATTGTAACCCGTGGAATCATCAAATGCAATCCCGACCCATAAAGCGTTATTAGATCGGTGAGGAAACGATTCAAACAGATCAAAGTGGATCAACGATTGGTTTCTACATTTCACAACACTGCGAAGTGCAAGCTGGATGTTACCCCTGGTCTCCGGAATGTAACACATAGTCTGGAATGTTTCTCCTAGCCTCCGGAATGTTACCCCTAGGTTTTAGTGGGATTTTACTTATAGTTTTGGCGGGCAGGTAAGGCGAACGGCACGAGCGCATCGCTCCACGCTCGCCCCCGATCGCCCAAGACCACGCGCACACCCGCCCCCGGGGACTACGAGGCCCACGCGGCCTCCAAGGTGGTGAAGGAAGCAGCCCCTAAATATACCTTCGGCATCAAGCCTCCAGCAAGGGCGGTGACGTCGCAATCACCCGGTAGGAAGCTACATAACAACTATTTAAGTAAAGGAAAACACAAAAACACCGGCTCCAATCAGGACATTTTCGGCAGAACTGTACCAAGAGTCAAAAGGCGCCTAAAACGTCACACATTTTGTAATTATCAAATAAAAACTACAATACTTATTATTTTAGATATTTTCTTAATTGTAGTTTTTAGCAGTATTAAAGTTTTGCAATCTGTGTTGTCGGTAATGCAATTTATTTATTAACACGAACAGGTACTTCAAATTACTTCGTAGTTCTGCTCTATTGGCTTAGCATAATAATACTCGAGATACAGATGTATTTGACTTAGCCAAAAGGTTGCGGATTTGATTCCCGCACGGTATTATTTCTCGAACCCACATGATTTAAAACCTATCAAACAAGTTTCCTATTTTGATATAATATGATATTATTCATGATTGAATGGTTCATTGAACAGACCACAAATATTTTTTAAATGATCGTTTTAAGCGTATTAGAAAATTTTGCCTTCGTTTTTATCTCAAATTTCATGCTAGCCTGGAGCGCTATATTTATAATTGTAGGAAATCGATTAAGTACGAATACGGTTCTTATAAACATGATTCCAGGTGAAAAAGTATATTAACGTAGATTTATCTATACAAGATCCTAGTCATTATGTATGTACACTATGCCCACATAAACTTGGGCGTTATTCTTTATAAATGTGGCGATCATTTGAGTGCATGTGGATGGTAAATAGACGGAAATAAGTCTAAGGTCATAAACACTTCCCACGAATTGAAAAAAAACTGTATCGCAAATTGTCGTCAATCCCACACACGGTTTGATGGTCAGAATCCACGCCCGACCAAGACCTTGTATATTTGTCCCCATACAAACATTTATTCAGTTCAATTCATCGAAGGTCGATCTTGTAAGGTCTTGCATTATTTAATTGGTGATGGAAAACTACTTAATTTCAGATATCTGGCATGTTCAAAAAATAATAATAGTTCTGGTAAATAATATAAAATGACACAAAAATGCATTATATAACAATAACAACACGCCAATGCACTCACATTATGATATTTTTCGCCTGCATGTTTAGATAAAATTTGAAATATTACAGGTGAAATACTACAAGTCATTTACAACATAGATTACACTAAACTTTCAATTAACTGTATAAATAAAATGTTACTTGCACATGGATTACTATTGGAATTGCATTTTAATTTTTTAAGCATAATAATATATTGTACAATGTACATAGAAGAGTGTCAATTTCAAGGAAATATTATACTTACTTCAATATCTCTGAAAAAATATGTTAAATTATTATTTACACGCGTTTACTCCGCCTTTTTAACATGAGCATTTTATCTAAAAAAGGTGTATCACAATTTACTGTAATGTATTTAAAAGAAAACAAACTTAATGTAATTTAATATTAAATAAAGTGAGAAAAAACAAAAATATCACATTCTCATTGCATTCTATAAAGAAAGTTCTTATTACATAATGTTGATTAGAATAAAGAATGTACATTGAATCATAATGATTTTATAACTTAATTTTTTGTTATGTGATTAAAATTTTGATTACAATGTTGATTACAGTATTGATTACAATATTGATTACAATATTGATTACAATGTTGATTAATTGTTGATTACAACAATTACAATGTAGATTACAATTTTGAATACAACAATTACGGTGTTGATTACAATGTAGATTACAATGTTGATTACAACATCAATTACAAACTAACTTACATAACCCTGCTTCAACGAATTCCAGCCCCGAACGTGTACCACGTGGGCAGCTGCAACGGCGGCGGTTCGCCCGCCTACAGCATGAGCGGGCGCGCGCGCGAGGCGGTCCCGCCCGGCGCGCTGCTGCCCGGCCCCGGCACGTACGAGGGCACCTGCCTTGAGGCCGTCAACCGCCGCCCTCCCTCTTACACCATGGCGTCCCGCCCTAAACGCACGGACGACACTCAAACGCCCGGGCCCGGAAATTATTCGCCCGAGAAGGTAACGAATATTTTTTTTAATGTTTCGGGTGGCACTTTCTACTGTTCAATTCTATTTTTCATGCATCGAGCATTTTTTTAATTTTTGTCACTTTCTATAATAGTAATGCATTATATTAATACTCATTATTATAATCTTGATCACAAAAATGCCTACAAGTTAAATTTAATCTGCATTTTATACCTTCTGTAGTAATATCTAATATCATAAATATTCTAAAATTTTGTTTACCAAATAATCAACAAGCTTTTCAAAAACACTTATTTTTCCAAATAAAACCAGCATCTTTATGCATATAATGAATGCAATATACCTTTTCTGTCGGAGATGAGCTTTCTGCATGTCTAAGCATGTGATTTATCACAGAAAGGATGCTTTATAAAAAACATAATTTATATTAACTACTTATATTAATTAACAGCTATATAATCAATGGTTTGAACTTCAACTGAACCATTCTCGAAAGTTCCTTTGCTAGGATACTGTCCAGGGGCACCGCGGCCGCACGCGTAATGTGTGCGTGGCACAGAGGCGGCCGATCTTGGGGGCGTAATTTAATAAGAAGCGGAATTTTTCAATTTTCGCAAATACGCGCACAAGTGGCAGAATCTATCGCGGCGCCCCTGATAATATAACGCCCATGATTCTTTCAATTCTTCTTCTTTATGTGCCGTATCAGGCCCCCCGACATTGGCGATCACTCTAGAAAATGTCTCTTTGTCTTGCGCTGCCCGGAATAGCTCCTCCACACTTCTAATGCCGGTCCACTCTCGTATATTTCGCAGCCAAGACATTTATCTCCTACCAGGCCCTCTGCGACCCTTTATCTTGCCTTTCAATATTAACTGGAGCAAGTGATTCTTTCAATAATAAATGTTAAAAGTGATTGTTTCTTGAATGAACACTTGTAGAATTTTGTATGAATTTGTGTTAGAATGTATTGCATGAACTAACAGGGCTGTTGACACTACTTGCTTCAGGTTTATGTGAACACGAGGTCTTCTCCCGCCCATACGTTTGGTATTAAACACTCTTGCTACCTCGGCACTCAGATATCAGATCTGACGACCGAAGCAGAACTTTATTAGCTTTTGCTAAACATAACAGGTTAGTGAACTGGGCATAGCTCTTTATTCTAATAGGTTGTTGAGAGTTTTATTTAATTCGTGAAATTTGTCATTCTTGGCGTACTAGATTAGCTGGTATGTCAGTTTCTATTAATTCCTGTGTTGCAAAATCATGGAGAATTTTCTAGTAGCACCAAATGATACTAAAATATCTACCTAAAATATTTATTTCAATAATAACACTATTAAAGATACCCTTGTTTGATTTTTCGGGAAAATCTTTGATGTTTTGTAAACTTTATAGAAATCCATCAAATACTCGAATTTTAAATATCCAATAGTATTTTGGATACCTATTATGTTTATATTTACTATGCAGGTGTTAAGAGTTGCACTTAACACTTTGGTCTCCGGTGACAACAATAAAACAACATCTTCCACAGGTCGTCACTGTCCAATACCTACTGATTTTCTGTGTTTTTAGTTAAAAACCTCGAAATTTCATTTACATTTTTTATTCTCTAATAATGTCAGGAATCACTGGTCAAAGTAAGTCAAGTACGTCCCTTAACACCTGTATATATATTTTTTCTTTTTGTCTGTGCTTTTTCGCTATCTAACATCAATCATTTCATTTTCAGTGCAAACCTACAACATTTCTTCGCTTCGTCATTACTAACCCAAACTCTTCTCTGACATCTAACTTCTGCCGCCTACAATGGGTTTCAGGAATAAACTTAAGCATACTCTATTAACTTCTTAATTAGTATATTTAATATGTAATGCCATTAATATTGTTAAAATATTGTGATTGTGCATCATGTACTAATATGGCCATTTCAATATTAGTAAAGGTGTTTGTGATATTATGATTATGTACACAACTATTTACATTTCTTTGATAAAAATGTATAAAAATAATATTATTAATTATTACTAACTGTTGCCATCATTGATTATTATATAACCTTAGTTATTGTATAATGTTTTCTTTGTTGTTAAAAGGAATGCATTTTGTACTTAGATATTTATTTGTGAATAATGCGTATTAAATAAATTTAACACCTTCTTACATTATTTTGTTTTTCTGTTTAAATAGGCTGATAAAGTAATGCTCGACCATGCACCAAAGTATTCGATGGCCTGCAAGCTGGCTACTGAAAGACCAGTAGAAACACCCGCTCCTAATGCATATTCCATGGATAATTCCGATAAAGCCCAACACGATAGATCTCCAGCTTACTCCTTCAGAGTTAAAGGTAACTTGCAGAAACCAAACGAAAACCCAGGTCCTAATGTTTACAGTTTAGAGAAAGCCACAAAGGTTTTGGAAGCAGCACCGATGTACTCTTTCGGTACTAAAGCTGCTTGTGAAAAGCCGTTTGATACTCCAGCCCCAAACGCATACAACCATGAAAAGGCCGATAAAGCCATCCTTGAAAGTTCTCCAGCATATTCCTTCAGAATCCGAGGGCAAGATCATAAGCCCGACAACACACCGGGACCAAATGTGTACGCTCCAGAAAAGTCCGACAAAGCTCTGGACACAGCTCCAATGTACTCTTTCGGTTCAAGAACCGCTGGTGAAAAGCCTTTCATTACCCCGGGACCTAGTGTCTATGCCCCAGAAAAGGCTGACGTTCTGGACAGTGCTCCAATGTATTCTTTCGGATCAAGAACTCCAGGGGAAAAGGCATTTAATACACCAGGACCCAATGAGTATAATCCAGAGAAGTCTGATAAAATTTTAGATCAGGCGCCAATGTATTCATTCGGATCAAGAACCCCTGGTGAGAAGCCATTTATTACCCCTGGTCCCAATGCGTACAATCACGATAAGGCTGACAAGGCAATTCTAGATAGCGCTCCGTCCTATTCATTCAGAATTAGAGGGCAAGATCACAAACCTGACAACACACCTGGGCCCAATGTATATTCACGAGATGTTCCTGACTCAGCTCCGAGGTATTCGTTCGGATTGAAGGGAGCAGACGGCAAACCATTAGACACGCCCGGGCCAAATGCCTATAACCCAGAGAAGGCTGATAGAGTTATGAGTGAAGGTTCACCAGCTTATACAATGAGGCCTAAAGGTCATGATGATAAACCCAATAATAATCCTGGGCCGAATGCTTACGATCCATTGGCGCTCGATAATACCCCTAAATATTCTTTCGGATTGAAAGGACCAGATGGCAAACCATTAGACACACCCGGGCCGAATGCTTACAACCCCGAAAAGGCTGACAGAGTAATGAGTGAAGGTTCTCCAGCTTACACAATGAGGCCTAAAGGTCACGACGATAAACCAAACTCAAATCCTGGTCCAAATGCTTACGATCCATTAGCATTAGACAATACCCCTAAATATTCCTTCGGTTTAAAGGGACCTGATGTAAAGCCATTAGATACGCCTGGACCAAATGCATATAACCCAGAGAAGGCCGATAGAGTAATGAGTGAATGTTCACCAGCCTACACAATGAGGCCTAAAGGTCACGACGATAAACCAAACTCAAATCCTGGTCCAAATGCTTATGATCCGTTAGCTTTAGACAACACTCCCAAATATTCATTTGGAATGAAGGGACCTGACGGTAAACCATTAGACACACCTGGACCAAACGCATATAACCCAGAAAAGGCCGACAGAGTAATGAGTGAAGGTTCCCCAGCTTACACAATGAGGCCTAAAGGTCACGACGATAAACCAAACTCAAATCCTGGTCCGAATGCTTATGATCCACTAGCATTAGACAATACCCCTAAGTATTCCTTTGGATTAAAGGGACCCGATGGAAAACCATTAGATACGCCTGGACCAAACGCGTATAACCCAGAAAAGGCCGATAGAGTAATGAGTGAATGTTCCCCAGCCTACACTATGAGGCCCAAAGGCCATGACGAAAAACCGAATTCCAACCCTGGCCCGGATGCTTATAAGCCTGAAAACGCTGACAAGCTCTTCGACAGTTCCCCTGCCTACAGCTTCAGGACTAAGGCTCATCCAGATAAACCGACCGACAACCCTGCCCCCAACGCGTACAGCCCAGAGAAAGGAGACATCGTCACAATGGATGGAGCTCCTAAGTACACATTTGGAATCAAGAGCTTCCCAGAAAAAGCATTCAACACCCCAGGTTTGTAACAAAAATGCATATTAATAACTTTCTCAGGTGGGTGGGATTATATATAAAAATTTAAATCAACTTGTGTTCTCTGAAAAAAATGGTAAGTAAACCAAATACATATTACCTAAACCGCAGAGAGATTTTATTAGCTTCGTACTAACAGAACCCAAACGAGAATAAATTGGTTTTAACAAAAAATAAATAATGGGGGAACTAGCGAAGAGAAATAGGTATTAGTTTGGGAAAACTTCGCTAGATGGCTAGATGAATATATTCCGAGATAAATTAAAAACATTGAATATTGTGACCACATCCTCTAGTCCTAGTCCGACAAGGAATGCTAGCGATTTTGACAGAATATGTTTTGGGGTAAAAGGATCACCTCTGAACCAGATATCTTGTGTTCATTCAAAAATATCAACATAGGTACTATCAGAAAAATTCAGGAGTATGGATATTGAAATTGTCGGACATATGTACGTGTGGTGTGTTACGTTCAAATCCACCCAGGCAAGGAAAGTGATAGAATCATGAATACGCCTGTGGATAATAAACTTGATTACTTAAACCAGCTTTAGTTTTTTTCCTGTACGGTCCAATGGCTGATAACTTTCTTTATCATCTGCATAAACGAAAACTTTTGAGTTTATCTAGACTTTGTTATTTTTGTGAAAACCAAATGTTGTTTATCATAACATAACACGAATTCTGCTGCATTCTCAAATTAAACGATATCAAAAGCAGATATAAATATAAATGTTTCGCCTGCTTCGTATCACTCGGAAAGATAAACTGTTTCCTGTTGATAAGTCAAATCAACCACAATATTGTGAGACCGCCGCACTAACTGCGCCGTTTTAAAATCAGTAACCTCGTTCAGTTAGTGGTAAATATTTTAATAATAATATAAGGACACGCAGTAAGATATGAGTATTTTTGAATCGAGATACGTTTTATTTGATAGCACAAAAGTGCCGAATTCCCGAAGCCTGTGGAACTATGGTAACCCCACATGATATGGATCGTGACTTCCACTTTAATGTCCACTGACTTACCGGATGCAAGTGATACTTGGTCACTCAGCTTCTTACTAGCATAATATTTGGCGTTGCTTTTCCTCAAATTTGTCTGGGGTAAGCATTTAGTCATCTTTCCTCTCAAGTTACAAATATGATTTTTGTTGGTATATCTACTCATATAGTGGAACTTCAAAGTCATTCCAACAGCAAACCCTCTGTTCTTGAAACGTTTGGTAACATAGCAGGGGTGTCAGGGTTCATGGTGTGAAGTTTTCCGTTGCATGGCAAGCCGGATCGGGAGAGACTGGTTGAGAGAAACCTTTGACAACCACAGCAGGACTCTCTCGGAACATCGTCGTGCACCGCAGTGGGAGAGATTCCAACCCCCAGATTCCTACCCACCCTTATACCCTTTTCCTTCCCAGATCTTTCTCCCTTACCTTTCCTAAAAATACCCTTACCACAGTATCCCCAAATATGACATAGGCCCCGAGGAGAATTATTTTCCTCAGGGCCTCCTGTGACGAGCTAATTAAAAAAGAAATTCAAAATAATTTCAAAACAATTTCCCCAGATTAACCTCTGACCTCTTCTATTGAGGGTTAACGATTATTAGGTCAATTTTTTTTCACCATACTGAAGAACCTCTACAATGGTCACTCTCCCATCTCTCTAGGGTTTTTTTAGGGTTCACCTACCTCGTGTATTATTTAAATCTTTTGCGAAATTGCTTGGTTTGGTTTTAATAACGCTATGTTATATCTCACATGTATAGTAGTAATAGGTAGATACCTACATACATAAATGCTAGCCCATCTAAAATAATATTTAATCTCTATCGCCAGTACAATGTAATCAATACTAACATTAAAAGTACCTAACGTAAATGAAAAACGGGTGGGTTCAGTGTCGGGTAATAGTTCAATCAATTTAACCAATTGTAACCAATAATACCCCTACAACTTAAATTGTAATTGTCAATTAACTGCGAATAGAGAAAGTGAATGTTTCGGAACAACGTCCAATAAAGAAACCGTTATAATAAGCCAATAGTTATATCTATTCAACGAGATATATCCAATAATAATAACACCTTAACGTTGACATTGCCAACTAACGCTAAACGCTAAATAACGAATGATGATGGTAGCGCAACGAATAATTAAAACATATTTTAAAAAGCAAATAATTAGGAACCGTTTTTTTTTATTTTTATGTGACGCCTCACAAGAGTGTCCCTGCCTGTGCGGTGTACAGACAGGGGAACTATGTCACCACCCGGTTGGGCGGCGTTGTGAGGCGGAATAAGGTAGGGGCTGTAGGAAGGGATTTGTTAATGCGGGCCTTGAAGAGGCTCGGATTATAGGAGGGAGGAAAAACAAATGCCGGTAGCTCTTTCCACATACGAGCCGACTTACACAAAAACGAGTCGTAAAAACGGCCCGTTCTCATGAAGCCAACGTCAACCGTGAACGGGTGTTCAGTTCGTGTCCGTCGAGTTTCGCCCACGTGCACCGGTGCATCAGGAATCAATGCTGCTAGCTCCTTGGAGCAGGCTCCATTGAAATACCTGTAGAACAGACACAGCATGCCTACATTGCGTCTATGCATTAGAGAAGGCAATCGGTCTGTTAACAACGGATTGTCAATCAGACGGATCGCTCTCCTTTGCACAGATTCAAGCAGGTTTATCAAGTATTTTGGGGCACCAGCCCAAAGGCACCGGCTCAATAATATCGGCGGAGAGTTCAAGTTTTTAACATGTTGGTGTTATTTTTAGGTGTTCGTTCATATTTATCCCTAACATGAACGTCAAATAACTTCGAATGGAGATGGTAACGAAAACGAGTAACGAATAACGTACATTAACAAATTTGTTTAACAATAAGTAAACGAATAACGTAGCCATAACAATATGGGTGAATATTTCAATTTACTTAACTATTTTAAACAAATTGTAATAACCCATAACCTACATGTTTATCCCAAACGTTAATAACTGCAATTTAATGGTTATTGATAACGCACAAAGAAAAACGAATACTGATAAAAATAACAATATTTAGAAGCAATAATTCAGCCGCAACAATATCGGACAATAGTTCAATGTATTGACGAAGTATACAGTTATTTACGTATATGTTTATTAATATGACACACTCTAACTGCCAAAGGAAATGGTAACGATAACGAATAACGAAATAACAATAATAATTATGAATATCGTTGTATTGATTAACGCAACCGTAACAAAATGGGCGAATAGCTTAATATATTATTTGCTTAGCAAAAATTAAATAACTACCAGTGGGGATGGTAAAAAAACTTTAACGACAAAGAAACGAAATTTTGGCAAATAATTCGTAAATTGAACGAATTTCAGCGCCAAACGTATACACAATGCCTTCCGTCCTGAATACGCCCCTGTACACCATATCCGGGAGGCACAAGCTTCCTATCGACGACCGGATCTCAATGCCAGGACCCGGAAATTACTCGCCTGAGAAGTTCGTGCTCACGTGCTCCCCCAAGCACTCCTTCGGGATCAAGATTCAAACGGAAAAGTTCTCTGATACCCCCGGTAAGAATACCACGAAAGTAATATTCGTACAAATAATAGTTATGGTACATACCCTTAAACGCATCTTCTGATAGAACTACAACCTAGAATTATAATATCATCTACGAATAAATAAATGACATTAAATCTCAAGGTAAAAACAAATAAATATAATTAATATATACTATATCCAACAAGCAACTACAAATACAACATTCCATTCCGAAAAAGCTTCCTAAACTATGGTACTAAACACTACAGCAGAATCCCATTGTCATTCAAAACACTCTCAACAATATTATAACCTTTAAATCTCAAATAAAAAGCTCGACACAAATCTAGGAAGATCAGAAATAGATAATATACAGACAACAAATACAGACTGAAAACGAATCCACTAAGCTGAACAAAAAAAAACACCATGTGATATTATATTATAATAAAACAAATAAAAAACTTTATTCCACTTAATTTTATTTTGACCGTAACCGGTTTCAGCTCGTCAAAGCCATCTTCAGACTGGTACACAAAATTCTTAGTCTACGGTTTATATACACACCCCTCTCCCCCCTCCCTCATGTGTTGTGTATATAAACCGTAGACTAAGAATTTTGTGTACCAGTCTGAAGATGGCTTTGACGAGCTGAAACCGGTTACGGTCAAAATAAAATTAAGTGGAATAAAGTTTTTTATTTGTTATATTATAATATATTATAATGGAATTCCACCACGAATTATCGGTCTCAAAAATAGAAATATTAAAACCATGTGATATATTTATATTTATTTTTAAAAAAATACTACGTAATATATTTATAATTACTTAATATTATCTATAATACTAAATTTTAATAATACGTGAATGAAATCCTCAGCACGGGAGATCCAAGTGAGGATATTATTATATCTATTTGTTACAAAAAAGAAGACAATGAAGCACCCATTATTATTCGTTTGGATTCAAAATGACACCAAACTGCATATTCATTAAGGTTCAGGAAATATTTTTTAAATTATTTTTCTGACACCTTTTTCTGTGATTTGCCAAATGTCATTCATTTAACAATTTTCGGAACTTTTTTTAAGTGTTCAAATCTTTCCATTAAAATAAACACTGCAGATGAATCATACATTTTAAATGTACGATACTGTTCATTTTTTTTTTCCTGAAAAACATAATTTTTATGATAAAAGAAATATTAGAGTGATTCAGATTTTTACTATTTTTCCTGTCAACTGAACACACACATGAATAACAAAATATACAACTTTTCCTTTTAAAAATTCATGCATTTAATATCCGTAGGAGTGCCTAGTATAAATATTATTTAAAAAAAGGTCGCAGTACATACAATGGAAAAAGACTAACAACAATCTATAGCAGAAAATCTTTTTAAAAATAACCGCATTCGGTCTCAGAAACAAATGAGATGGGTCATTATCTATTGTATTTGCCAACATCGTTTACCCATACTGCAATACATACCAAATGCATAAGTTTCATTGACTCCGCCACTTTGGTAGTCCGTGCAGTTTGATATTAACTCAGCGACGGTAGGCTCACTTCTATAAAATATACTTATAATAATTGGATAATTTGCAGAGCGCCATTTTTGCAAAAAAAATATCTCCGTTTATTTCTATTATCTATATTTCAAACGGGCTCTAGCGCCATAAAATTTCTGGGTTAATACAACTTTTAATTCGCTAAGTCATTTCTATTTTGAGCCATTGAGTTTTGAAATATTGTACATGTTTAGAAATTCATACATTTGATGAAAACTTGATCGGAGGAAATTTACAAAAAATAAATTGTTACGATTAATCTTTCCCAATTTGGGTTACTTGATATTTTAAAAAATATGTATTTTTCTGTAGAATTATGTCAATACGAATTCACCTCAATTAACCTACCTGTATAGATTTTTTTAAAATATATCTACTTCTCTACTACCGAACCGTGTGTACCTACTTAGACAAATTAAATTATTTCGCAGTTCATATAGAACGTATAATCGGTAATAACAAACGCCCTTCATGTTGGAAACTTTGTGGGAAAACTATTTATAAAATAGAAATAACTATTATCAGAATGTGATATAAACCAATTTTAGTATTGTTTCCTACATTCTAGCTAACACACTGCTATGATAACATTTACATTTGCGATAATCGTGTGAAGAAAAATTGTAAAGCTCAAATTATGTTGTTTTGTTTCGTCAACACCTCGCTAGGAGAACACATTACGAGGTGTCCAAGTGTATTACAAGTGCCTTTAAAATATTTATTGGGTGCATTCATGTGTTTAGATTGCATTTTTATAAACATATTTTTTGGTAGGTATACATTAATGTTGGACTAAAATGTTCCGATTTCGTCAACTGGGAGGTCTTGCGGGATTTGATTTCCTTAGATCGAGATAACCTTTTGTTTTGCTCTGTTAATTAATTTTAATCTTTTTTCCTAGCGCCAAATGTGTACCGCATTCCATCAGTACTGGACACCCCCATGTACACCATCTCAGGGAGAACGAAGTTACCAGAAGACGATAGAGTGAAGGTGCCGGGAGCGGGCACTTATTCCCCTGAAAAGGTTATTAATCCATAACATTGTATATATAGTATATATAGTTAAAATTCAACTAAAAAAGTTTCCGTAATCCATGAATTCAACAAATTTTAATATTTTTTATCCTTATAGGTCGTTTTGGACAACAAACCAGCCCACAGCTTTGGAATCCGTCATTCCCCTTACGTCAGTCAACTCAGGCCAGACCAAACCACTTTCGAAACCCAAGACCTTCGCCAAGCAACAATACAGTCACAAGCACACGTGCAACAGATCCGCACCACAACCACATACTTAGAACCCAGAGAAACGAATACAACCTACACTGTCCAATCCGTCAGGGAACCAGTGGAAAATAAAAGTCTTCCATCTTCTGTGGAAATCACAGAAGTGAGGAATGTTACTCGTCCCGTTACGCCAACTCAAGTTATGAATGGAAATGTCTTCGATAGGAACACAAGGGTGGAGAACAACGCTACACAAAACAATCAAGTTACAACTTTCAACAGACAAGTGAAGCCAAGCAGCGAAACCACAGTCACTCGCACAGTTGAAAACTACAACTCAACCAAACCAAGCAATGATGTCAGGACAACAACAACATACGAAGTGCTGCCAGCCTTGAATGGGTCTACCACAAGGACAACAAAAACATACAGCACAGAAGTACAACCAGTACAAAACAACGTCACAAGAACCGTCAAGACTTACTCAGTGTCACCAAACCAGACACAGACAATCACCACTCAGAGAATTGTGCAACCCACTCAAGTCTCCCGGTCTTCCACTACTTCCCAATCCACTCAACAAAGTATCAAAGGTCAACAGACTCAAGTCAGATCGCAAACTCAATCCAAAACACAAACCCAGAACGGAACTGTTGTGCAGAAAAGTATTTGCGCGTAATTAGCGTTGCGCTTTCACTTTAAAACACTTATATTGATGCTAACGACAATAATTATTAACTTACATAATGTATAAATTAAAAATGTAATAAGCTTTATATCATTACTACCTATACTCGTTTATCGCCAATTGAAAGCTTCGATATCGGAAATTACCATGACTGAAGTAAATATTCCTATATCTATTTATGTTAACAATGGATAAGTTTTCCTTGCTTCTCATTACATTTAATATTTTTGAGAGCTTCATTTTCATATTATTATATTTTTTTTATATTTAAATATTTCCTAATAACAATACATCCCCTAACTGCCAAAAAAAGAAGAAAAACCAAGAAAAAAATCGAATAAAATATAACATGACAACATTACTCGTAGGTAACCTGAGTAAATCCACGCACAATTATCTTAAGTTCACAAACCATTTAGAATAAGTGCATCAGTGTATCGAGAAAATTATCAGAACTTTGTTACCTAATTTTTAGGTAAGATTTTATTCAAAATATGGCGATTATTTTGTTACTAATAAAAGCTTTTGAAAAAAAAACACATTTTTAAAATTATTTTTCCGTTATTTCATTGTTCAAAATTCGTGATAGATCTGGTGAACATCACCAGATGCTGCTTACCGTACATCCCCAGATATGTTGTAGAACTTGCTAGATTTTTAATTTTATAGATATTAAAAAAAAAAAAATTGGTAACTATCTCAACTACTATACTGGGCTCATGGAGGTATCATTTTTGTAAGTATTTCATAAAAAAAATATATAGTAGATATATTTGCACTGCATTCCAGAGTAGACGATTCCCTTAGTGTCGACCTGATGAGATATGACCATTTAGAATCGAGGCTTAGCTTGAAATGGCTTTAGTAGTGTTTAATGATCATATGAACAAGGTACTTATGAGCAAGGTACTTTATATATGAGCAAGGTACTTTTTAACGTTCCTCATCCATACAGCCTCAAAACATCCTTCAAACACGGATGCCATACATTGGCTTCATAGAACAGGTGGAATTCTTTCGCAGTATTAGAGAAGTTTTCTTTAAAAAAATTCTTCAAGAAAAATGTACTTAAAATGATATGAAGACATGATATTTTTTAAATTGACGACAAACTCACAAAGGTTAAGTGATTATAACTAATTAAGGCAAGTATTGTTTAATGCGGGGGTTGGGAGGTTGGAGAGTGTAGGAGTGGGGGTGATGGGGGGGACCGCACCCTTAACCACCAATCATCCCGCCCGCGTCATCACACTATTACCGCCATCTTATCTTTCAGGGAATTCCATTCTAATACGTCAATCGCCGTTCACCATTTGCCATTATATCAATTAACTGGCATTTATGGTAACATTTAACATGTTACTCTCTGTAATTAAACTATATAGATTAATTGTACGCATTTCCGGGAACTTAGTACTCGTGTAGTGGGAAAGTTCGTCCGATTTGATATATTATTATGACAATTGTGAAAACAATTTATGATTCACATTAAATTGTACAACTAAGAACGATGAGAGTGGAACAAATAATTAATTGATTAACAATAAATACTCCAATAAATATCCTGATTTTGCTTTGGCTGTATTAAGAGAGCAAATCTTCTTTCAGCCCGGTATTTACCAACCTTCCCAACCTTTCTCATACCATCTTTCACATTGTAGATGAAAAGAAAAATGCGTATTTGTCCGCGTGTTCAAAAGTTGAAAAAATGCACTGTCATCGACATCTAGACACCGATTTTCAGCTCGATCGAATGTTAGGAAGTGGGTTAATTTCCATCCCCAAGATTCCACTTCATTCATATATTTATTCAAGAAAACAAAAATGACCTTATAATAATATTATAATATAATTGAGATTTTTACATAAAGATATTGAGAATTTTTTTTTTAAACGGAAAATAATATACTGCTTATTGTATTTTTTTGCATTATTCCTTGTTGCGTTCCTCCTTCTTTACACTTATTTTTTTAAATTTTATTTTATATAATAGAAACAAACAGTACATGATTTGTAGAGATGAAACAATATACAGGAATAAGATATTTCATATGATATGTTTCCTTTTAGTGTCTCCTAAGAGGTATGTTTATTCCTTTATTACCAGGTGACGTGTGTACTTTATAGGTGTGTGTGTGTGTGTGACGTGAGTAATGTATGTGTGAGCGCGTGTGTGTGAGAGGGTGTGTGTGTTTGTGTCAGTATGTATGCGCATTGAATAGTTTACATTACTGACATGATGCCGCGTTTGAATTTAGGCAGTGAATCCGAAAAAATGTCAATGTTAGAGTTAAGACAAGTATTATTTAGAGTATGAAGACTGAAGAGCTCGGTTAATTGGCGAATTAGATGCTGCATTTGTTTTATAATTAAGCGTGTGGAATAGCACTGTACGTCATGTACGTCTCAAAGGTATGTTTAAGTTAATAAGGGACAGAAGTTCAGTACATAGTACATAGTTTAGCCAACCTTTTGGACAGCATTTCAGTATCCATAATCGCGTAAGATGATTATATAGATTTTAGTGAAGTGTGTGTATATTGTATCACTTCTGCATACAAAAAACACACACTTCGTAACAGAAATCTCAGTACGAATCAAAAAATGTCGATCGAGTCATTAAATCATCATATTATTATAACATCATTTAACAAAATCTATGTTAAAATTGTTCGTTACGAGCAATTCAACTTTATACTTTCATAAAGATTGTATTACAAATAACAGATCATCTACATGATTCAATTAATTATAAAAATAATTATTTGGTGAATGGTGTCAAAATTGTTTTCATTCAGGAGCGGCAAAAACATAACTTTCAATTATTTATTACAGAATTGGTATAATTATCTTTTAGAAAAATAATTATGTTGGTGGCATGATAAAGTTATACAGTTCAGGTTATTTTACACACGTGTGATTTTCACAGAAGTGTCACGCCTACTAATAAATTGTTAGCCTATCGTTTTACCAACGCTCCCATTTTTATTCTTGTTCACCAAAATGAAAATACAAGGGTTATCATTGAAATATTTGAATATTATATCGGCCGTGGTTTGGTAAAACCCTCCAAGCCACAAAATGAAAAAAATTTAGGAGACGATAAAAACGAATATTTACGGATTCGCAAAACGAATTAAAAATCTAAAGGTTTTTATGAAAGGGGTTTTTGTTTCTAAAAATATTGATGTAAAATATTGCAATTCTATTGATAATTTTTAGAAATTTGAGGGTAATTTCATCTACGGTTTTCTGGAAATAACTTTAAACTTTCACAATTGAAGTAATAATCATGTATTGGTTCGTAGTTGCTATCACACAAATGAAGTATTGAATTCTTTAAGTCTAAACATAAACTTTAGAGTGCACAGTTTAAACCCGCGCTGTGCAAAACCCGTGCTGTGGGTTCCCTACAGAATATCAGACCATCCCAAAATTTTTAAAAAAAATTGTATTTATTATTAAAAATCCCTTAAATCACCAAATATATGTACATCACCACTAAAAAGCGACATTATCAAAAATGTGGCCTCAGGGATTTTATCAAGATACATATTATGTATTTTGATTAACGATGGACGGTGTGTATTTTTTTAAATTATGGTTAAATTTTGCTTTGCACAAGACAGGATAAACTTGTCCTAGCGGAAGATCGCATGTGACGAAATCATTCTAGTATCTTCTGTCTTTTTCGTTTTCAAACAAGAAGCGTGGGAAGGAAGAAGATGAAAGCCAATGACGTTCGTACGAGCTTTCGCTGGGACTAGTTCAATATTTACTATTGAATCATGTATGCTGGTTTATGAAATTGGTAGGTAAGTATTTGTTTGTTTTATCGAAAAAATATTCAGTTTATAGAATTTTATTTCTCAACTTGTACTTTATATTTCCTTTGTACTTTTACGATATATATTTATGGACTTATACGTAGGTACACCACTTAGGATACTTTCATTTTATAATGATATTATAAGCAGACACTATGTGTATCTACAAAATATCTCTATTGATGATTTTGATGAGTTTTTTTAAGTGTTTCTCACACAGTTATAATACAAGAAAATGAATTATTTTGAGTTTCTTTCTTCATTGGGATCATTTTCAACTAAAAGCGAAAAAATATATTTTCCTATTATATTTTCTTACCGTAACGCGGAATTCAGGGAAATCTGGAAAAACAATGATGCTATAGGAATATGTTATTTGGTCGATATGACCGATGTTTGATGTTGTATTTGATGTATCTTGATTTGGCTGTCGAAGATCGTCATTGATAAATGAATATTCCTAACATAACATTATTTGGGCACAAAAATGCAAATAAAGTTATTTAAAAATAATAATAAAACCAATTCTGCATTTCCTCCTTGTGACTTTACCTCTACTGAGAGAGCTTAATATGGAATAAGTAAATTAAATTTGTGAAAAAGGAATATTTATTAAAAAATTTATACAAAACAAAAGATTATATAAAACGAAAAATTTACGAAACAATACAGTTATAGCCATGGATAGAGGTTGTAGATTTAAATCAAATCATAATAGAGATATAAACAATAGAGACATAAACATTATTCACAAACCATCAGAGAAATATTATTTTATGGACTTCTTGTATTTGGTAAGTTCGCAACTGAAAATATCAACCTTGGATAATACGCTATTGTAATTATTGCATTGTTTGTTCAGGCAAGAATTCTGTTAGAGTTAGATAGTTAGTTAGTTAGTTAGTTTTTTTTAGTTATTTTCTGCAAGAGTTAGTTTTGCTTTGACCAACCTTGAACAGGACACAAAAGCGTGTTGAACGCGCAGGTACATTGAATGGAATCTTGTTTAGCAACTCTGGGCATTGAATATTATTGATAACTACTTTATACAGGAATAGTGCATCCTTATGATGCCTCCGTACACTCAGTGAATCAATTTTAACGTATGAAGCTGCTTCTGCGTAATTATTAAATCTTACAAATGACTTGTAACAAAGATATTTTAGAAATTTGTTTTGAATTGCTGGATTTTGAAAATGTGGATTTTGTAAAATGGAGTCCAAACAACTGATGCAAACTCCACATGACCTCGTACATAGGCAAAGTATAGTTGCTTAATAATACCGATGATATGGATATATTATTAAATTATCTTACTTTAATTGTGTATGGCATTTGGATTTTGTTTGCGGGTCACCGTTGTAATAGTACGTTGAACTGAAAAATGGAATACTGCTTTTATTGGCCGGCATAACTAAACTTTTTCAGTTCAATTAATAAAGAAAAAACATCAGTTTTTAATTTATTTAACGTTACATTACGTCTGGTTTTGTACAAATGTTGGCCATGTAAAATATTTCGAAGAAGCTACGTGAGAACAATTTTTCTTTAGGTAATTAAAAAAAGCTGCACAAATTGATTAATGATTTCATCTCACTATAGTTTTGATTGTATTGTATTTTTTTTTAAAGATAAATTTCATAAAAAAAAATTCTCAACTACCATAATAGGCACGTGCCCGTATTATGGTAGACTTATATGATTTATTGGTAAATAATAATTTGTAGAAACAAACAATAAAACTATAATAAACGTATTTAAGGTGAAAAACTAAATGCATATATTAACCATAATATAAATTAAAATGAATGCTGAAAAATAAATTTTAAAAAAGATAGAAATAATTGTCAAAATATTGAAAAGTAAGATTAAATTCATGTAAAATTATACAAATTATTTAAGGCAGGTTAATCGGGGTAGGTACAGGTACCTATCTAGATATGTACATTTTAACTCAAGTTAATCATGGTAGGTACAGGTACTTAAATAGATGTGTACATTTTAACTCAAGTAAATCATGGTAGGTACAGGTACTTTAATAGATGTGTACATTTTTTTGTCACTTTGAATCATTTGAATGTCAATAATATTTCTTTAATGTTTCCATCGATCGGTTTTGTTAAAAATACGAAGTTTTATAAAATATATATTTTTTGATCATTGGTTTAAAAATAGTTTGAATATTAATAGAATATTGAAGAAATAATTACATTTTCTTAAATACCAAACAATAAATGAGTTTTTTCAGGAATTGTGATTAAACAATATTTATTGAAAGTAATGCATAATTACGAAGAACTTTGCTAATATACTGGGTAGCATTATCATAATTCAAAGGGCGAAATGATCACGAACATAAAGGGTTGATTGCGAAACGTTCCTTTTTTCTGAGCTGACCCTCTTCTGACTTTCTGAGCTGACCCTCTTCTGACTTTCTGAGCTGACCCTCTTCTGACTTTCTGAACTTTGTACATTTTCTATTCTTGCCACAACTAAAAAAATTTGACAAATTCAGGTTTTTAAACACATCTGAATTTCATTCTTGTTTTTGTGAATAAATGAATTCAAATCTTTGAGGTGGAAATTAACCCATTTCCCGACATCTAAAGGAGCTGAAACTCAGCAGATAGGCTCGTTGTCAATGACAATACATTCTATCAACACTCTGGCAATTTGGCAACTCTGGCAACTCTGGCAACTCTGGCACTCTAGCAACATTCTGGCAATCACGCATAGTGAGTATGTATGGTGTTTAAATGTATTTTATCGTGTCGCCGTGTAAAGTGTGTGTGTACTTGGGACGTTTTAATGAGTTCTCTATTTTTATGTATGAGTTTATTATTTATTTAGTATATGAGAGACATGTATTATATTCATATTGTTTATATATATAATTTTTTGCGGATGTTCTAGGTTTGAAGTAAAATAGCTTTTTGATTACATTTATATATGTTTCATATGCTTTTCCCCGGATTTCAATCAAGTAGTTTAAATGTGAATGTACGAGGTTATAATATAGACCTTTTTTTTTTAATTTTACTTGGCAACAGATACGATAACCGGCTAAATACGCTAATGTATTTCTTAAATAGTCTGTACTAATTTACATTATTTATTTAACTAGCGTGAAATATTATATTATCAAAGATTGTGTGATATATACTAATAAATTTTTATATTACCTATGGGCAGGAATCTGGGAATCAATATGTCCAGGAGTGACGGAAGTATGAATCCATCCCTTCCACTGCGGTACAAGGCGATGGGTCGAGAGAGTCCGGCTAGAGAGATCAAAAGGTTTCCTTTAACCAGTCTCTCCGGGTACCCCTGCTAAGTCACCAAACTCAGCAAAACTAGGGTACAGTGCAGTTTGCTGCGCTATTTAATAATGCAGTATGAATTAAGACTGCTTTGACTGATTTTCTCTACTGTTATTGTGTATTTAATTCGTAGAACTCTTAATTTAACAATGATATTAATAATAATAAGTTCTGAAAGTATTTTAGTTTTTATTATTGTGACAGGTGTTTCAGCGTTCATTATCGCATTGTGTTTTTGCCACTTTGAGAAGACTGATTTAAATGATTTTATTTACCCCTACCCTACTTTTATTTGTCTGATTTTATTTACCCCTATCCTACTTTTGTTTGCCTAATTTATATGATTTTATTTATCCTTACCCTACTTTTATTTGTTTGATTTATATGATTTTATTTACTCCTACACTACTTTTATTTGTCTGATTTATGATTTTATTTACCCCTTCTCCACTTTTATTTGTATAAATTTATTTACCCCTACCCAATTTTATTTGTCTGATTTATTTACTTATACCCTACTTTTATTTGTCGGATTTATTGTATTTACCAACCTACTTGCTTATTCTCTTTTATGTAGATGTAGGTAATGCAGGCATGTAGAAATTTCAGTTAAAGAAGGTAAACATATTTATTTAAAAAAATCTTTATTATTCATTTTGTTGTCATCTGCAATGAATAAAATAAACCGTTTGGGGTAAATATTTCTCATTGTGAAAACACTCCTCACAGTTTTTGATCTTAGTGATGTAATATTATTAACTTCGAAACCTTAGATAATAGTGCCTAGTGGAAAATAATCTTTAAAAATCCGCAGTAAATTATGAATTATAGCATAGCTCATGGGATAATGTTTTGTAAATCAAGCCTCCGTTTTCCAGTTGATACAGTGAGTACATTAGCTGCCCTACCCTCGACAGCCTTCTGAATTCTTTCGCAGTAGCGTAATTCAGGCTGTATGCCCCTCCCCTGCCGTGTTAATTAACCTGAGTAGTCTAACTAATGCAAACAAAATCAATTGTCTCTCTAGGGGTTGTATTACAGGTGTTTTCCAGGTATGTGGTTTAAGCCAGGTGAGTAGAGGAGAGAAAAGTCGTAATGCTGAAAATTAATTAAATGTGAAGGGTTGAAAATTATGAAAAGTGAGATTATGTTGTTGTGATATGTAGTCATGCAAACGAAATTATTTATTTATCTAAGGGTATTTATTGGTGTATTCCAGTTGGGTAGACTGAGAAAAGTCATAAACGTTGAAATTTATTAAAATGTGAAGGTTTGAGTTTTAGGTAAGTTAGGTTATGTTGTTGTTATAGGTAATAACGCAAAAAAATCATATTTCTAGCTAAGGATTGTACTACAGGTGGGTAGACAGAGAAAAGTCATATAGGCTGAAAACACTGGTCGACATTTATTTTTTTAACTGCATCCCTTAAGCATAGCTAATTTTTTTATATGTATTTATCCATAAACATGAAATGAAATAAAAAAATTTATAGGTCAGGTTTTTATATTATTTAACAAAGTTTTTTTACATAATTCCTCCATTGTTATAGGTGGTAACTCAAACTAAATCATTTATCTATCTAGGGGTTGTACTGCAGGTGGATGGACAGAGAAAAGTAATAAAGCTGAAAATTAATAAAATTTGAAGGGTTGAGTCTTTTGTAAGTTGGGTTATTTTTCTGTTATATATTATAGTTATAATGCAAACTAAATCATCTATCTATCTAGAGTTTGTATTACAGGTATTTTCCAGGTGGGTAGACAGAGAAAAGTAATAACTTTTGAGTTTTTAGCAATTACGTTTAATTTTTAATTCGTTTTTGATAAGGTTTTATAAACCATATAGTTAGTTATATAAACAAATTCATTTGTACATCTTGGAGAAGTATTCCAGGTGTTTTCAATTTATTCGGTGCATACAAAGTTGGTAGAACGAGAAAATATCGCACCTCCGGTGCTAAACTGTCACTTATGCAAATAATGTAATTTTTCAGGAGAAGCGTTTGAAAATTCGACATCCTATTATGATGTATAGTTCTTCTTGTCTAAAAAATGAACTGGTAATTATTTAAACTACAACTTTAAACTTCATATCAAAGTAAAAGCAAACGTCTCACAACTTTGTAATAAAAAAAATATTAACATTTTAAATTTACAACCCTCCCAGAAGTGACGAGAAAACAATTATGGCACTAGAAAACAATTTATCAGGCAATTGTGTCATAACAATCAAAACACGATATCATACTTTTATAAAGTTTTATTAATTAAAAAATCAAAGCAGTTTAACAATTTTCTTAATTCTACATATAGAACTTTACTATTAATCAGACTTTTTAATCTCAGTCTTCTTAACAAAGTGGCACTAGAAAACAATTTATCAGGCAATTGTGTCATAACAATCAAAACACGATATCATACTTTTATAAAGTTTTATTAATTAAAAAATCAAAGCAGTTTAACAATTTTCTTAATTCTACATATAGAACTTTACTATTAATCAGACTTTTTAATCTCAGTCTTCTTACCATTTTACGAACGGTTTTCAGCGACTTTTCATATTAAATCAGTCATTGGTCACGTATTGTACCTATTTAAATACTATAATTACGGAATAATTTCTTTTACTTATTATTATTATTTTAATTAGCACTAATTTTGTACTAATTGGGTACTCTTAAAAAATCAAAAACCTTTAATTTATTGTTACATTCCCAAGAAAATCAGGGAGTCTTTAACACTGCGGTTTCAATAAACTTGTTTTCCTTGCAAGTGGAAATGTGACTTTATAAAATGTTAGAAGTACAAAAAATGAAATGAGATCATTGTAGAAACTTTCATAGTATCTTGGTATGATATTTGCCTCCACTAATTGCAATAAATCACGCTTTTTGCGTTCTCTAATTGGTATTTTTGAAGTATATGCTTGCTTGAAGGGAATTTCATCTATTCTTTGGACGTTGCCTCTACTTCCGCGTAATTTTTTTCCTCTTGGTTGAATTATAGCTTTTGCTTCCTCCCAATTTTCAGTTTTGTAAGTTGTTCGATATTGGTAATTTTCACAATTCTTTGTGAATTTAATGCATTTAATATCACCATTTTTGATTACATCTCCGTTTAAATTTTTTGCTATATTTTCACTTCATGTTTTCCTCAAGTGACTTCAAATCAAAGAAATCATCGTAATTCATTTCTTTTACCACAAATGGTTTACCAGTCTTCTTCGCCCCACGAATCAGTGACATGTATTGGTCGGGTACATTAATAGATCCAGCATTTTTTGCTCTTGTTACAGCTTTTTCAATAACCGAATGCGCTACGTCGCCTTCGTTTTGCGTATGACCTCGAATCAAAAAGTTATGTTGAATGGAATTAATGTCAAACTTACTGACTGCATAATAGTACATCGCAAACACAACCCTGTTCTTTTGTTGGCCACAGCAATTGTCCGAGTAAATAATTATATCGCAGCCATGACTTTCAAGTGCAATCTGCTCCGGGTATACACACACGATCCTATTTCTATGGCTCCTCTATT
The DNA here is from genome assembly GCF_061612785.1 of Hesperophylax consimilis. Classification (NCBI taxonomy): domain Eukaryota; kingdom Metazoa; phylum Arthropoda; class Insecta; order Trichoptera; family Limnephilidae; genus Hesperophylax; species Hesperophylax consimilis. The sequence continues at coordinate 7,803,151 of NC_142840.1, read as the reverse complement.
GCCCAAGCCTTCGTGCCAAAAATAACAGGTTGTTTCTTTCTTTTTTGCATTAGACATTGTTAAATTATTACAATGTCTATCTCGATTTGTAGTAAAAAGAGCTTGATTTGCCAACAGGACAGGGTAACACTGCTTGTAAGTCATAGATGAAAACAATTGTGTTGGTGTCAGGTTCATGACACTTTTTCATATCCCTGTCTTTTTCAAGTCTACTTAAATTTTTTTCTTCCTGATGTAACTTGAACCTGTCATGTAACATTGTCACAATTGTTAATCGAACGAAAACTTTATACCATAAAACATAAGGATTGGGGAAACAATGTCACTACGTACACAAGTATCTTTATTATTTCAAGAAAAAAATGTCACAACAAACTTTAGTGTTGTTATTGCTCCAAAATCATAAAAATGTATTGTCACAATTACCTTTGTGGTGTTGTAGCTCCAGGAGACTGCTACTCGTGCGGGGTGCCGCGCGCAACTAACCAATCAAACGTTGTTTCTCCCAGTGGAGGTTAGATTTGCACCAAAACCATAACGACATAACTGCCCTCACGCGGAAATTATACGCACTATACAAGCGACGATGACACACCAAGTAAAGAGGTACATTAGTTATTTTTTCTCATACTCAGATCAATTTTGACAAAACTTGCATAAGTGACAGTTTAGCACCGGAGGTGCGATATATGAAAGTAAAAATTTTATAAAATTTAGTTATTTAGCGGTTTGGTATGATTTTATTTAATGATATGTGTTGCAGTGAAAAACAAAACCTATTGTCTATCTATGTGTAAGTATTACTTACACATGTTTACACCATGTGCACATCAGGTGAGTAGATAGGTGTGAGTCGTAAATTCTCAAATAAAATAAATTATTAATGTGTGCGTTTTTTGGTAAGTGAAGTCTTTCACCAGGGTGGTACTGAGAGTATTGAGAAATTGGTAAACTAGTGGTACAAGCTGGAAACTGGTTTTGAAACTTTTTTTTCGATCTGACTAAGTCGATTTTTTTTACTTTCACAATAAAACTATAATCCTTTAGGTATAATTCGGACAGTTTTTAGCCCTATAGTATATTTGCAGAAAGTTTCAGAACGGAACCTACTCTCAGAATCAACCTAGTGAAAGACCATCATTCAGGATTGAAACGTTGTTTGAAAGGGCTTTAGCCGTGTTTGGTGGCCAGATATGTACTTCCCCACGTTCCTCTTTCTCTTCTTCTTCCCTTCCACATTACCGTTAGCGTTAGAAATAAATTGGTATGTCATAGTTTCACTGGTTCCAGACGGTTGGGAGCAGCTAGGACTACCGTATTCACATAAATATTAAAAAAATTACGTTGATAGAATCATGCATACAAAATATATTGAATTCAGTTGAGTGTTTCGGGTTAAAACAATGGGTGTGATGGTTAGTTGGTTTGTCCAAGATCAACCATAAAATGTTTCTAAATTTAAAAAACTGAGTCCACACTCTGGACATAGAGGATACCTGAAATATTAATCGGAATCGATCAAATGACATTCTCATACATTTACTTGTTCTTGTTTTCATGTCCAATTCGCAAAAACAACATTGCGCGTTATTAACCCGATGTTAACTAACTACAGTGTTTTACTGTGATGTTTGTTTGTCGACATATACACAGGAAAACCGTGCCCGCTGATAAACGAGTTATTGAGATAAACAAACTCATATTAAATAAATATTCAATTACTTACATGTCATGTTGTGATAACCACAGATTTAGCTATTTAGGAGGATATGATTGTCAATGATACTGTTTTCCTTAATATAAAGTAATATATATATATATTGTAACATAGATATAACTCATCTCAAGAAATAGTTACCAAATCAAATGACTTTAAAACTGAAATTCTCTGCACTCTTTAATGCATACTCTATACGGGGGATGCAAAAATAGCTGAGGACAGGGACGCCAGGAGGCGCATTGTCGTTACGATGAGTGATGATATAATTAAAAATATTATAATAAATTATTGTAAGTAATAATTAGTCGCCTGAAATATCCATACAAATTTAAAATATCTCCCGATTAAAAATAAATGCCGCCGACGGGAATTGAACCCGCAACTTCTGATGTCCGGTCAGGTGGTCTGGACCACTGAGCTACGTTGGCTTATTTCCAACACACCAAATAATTCAATATGTACTAGTACAGGGCTTCCCAAACTTTTTTGGGTATAATAATAATAATATTTGGCTAATTTATATAGCGCCGTTTTCGTGAGAAATCACCTCAAGGGCGCTGTACAAATATATTTCTTAAATAGTTAATACTAGAACTACTGACTTATCTCTAAGACTTATATCTAGTGACTTACGACTAAGGCCTATAACTACTATCTTAACGACATATATACGAGTATTTACATATTTAGCAACTTACAACTAAAATTAATATTAACAATCTAATCTTACTAACGCCAGAAGAAGAAGGAAGTTCCATTATATTAGGGTGTTTTTATTGTTAGCTGGATATATATGTTAAATGAATGAAATTAATTAATAAAATCAATCGTCGATCATAAACGCATTTAGATGATTCATCTGCCAACAATTAAACCGATTGACTTGTTATGTTCCCGCTGTGTATGTTACCTAATAACAATTTGTCAGAAAAACTCGAAATAGTATCTAAATTTTTTATTAGAAAATAAAGAACACAACATAAAAACAAAAATGGAAGCAAACAAAAAAAATAAAAAAAGCATTTTTTTTCTTTGGTATTAATGAGAAGGATGTGCTTGCTTTTCTGAGCATAGTTTCTCAAAACGAGGTTGAAGTTTCGAAATCGCCATTCTCGTCTCTGCCTCTAAATTTATTTTCGATCTGTACTTATTCTTAATTACCTACTGCAACTGCAGAGAAACCTGTCTCACACAAGTATGATGTCGCAAACGGTAATAAAACCCTTAACTCTGCAGTGCTGATGGAACGATATTCTTGATAAACTGAGCTCCAAAATTCAAGTAACTTATCCTTATTATATTGCAGCGTAAGTCTGGAGTCACAGGACAATTCTATTAACTGTTCTTCTTCTGCTGTCGAAAGTGTTGATGGTGAGGTCTACTGGAAAGGGTTTCTAACCCAGTCATATTGCTCCAGATTTTCGGGAAAATATTTTTCAAAATGTTCGCTCAAAGATGACAAGTGCTGTGTAAATATTATTTTTAAAGAAGGATCGAGAATTTCTGTCAATTTTTCTTGTAGAATGCCTTGTAAAGCAGGGAAACATTTGGAACTTACTTGATCTTCTTCTAATTTTCTTTTCCATAAGAGCAACTTCTTCTGAAACCCAGTGATTGTATCTGCCAGTTGTAATATGTGAGTATTATTTCTCTGCAAGGACTTATTGAGATCATTTAATTTTTGAAATATGTCGCAGAGATATGACAATTTTATTAAAAACTCTGTTTTAATAAAGTTTTGCGCATCACTGTGTGATTCTGGATGTAGCTAAATGTAAAACTCATTTCGTAATTCGTAAACACGTGCGAGTACATTGCCTCTGGATAACCAACGAGAGTTGCAATAATAAATTAAAGAGTGTGTTCAGCACCCATTTCTTCACAAAGCTTCTGGAAAAATCTTGCTTTTACGGGTCTTGTTTTCACATAGTTTACTACTTTAATAATTATATCCATCACAACATTTAATTCAGCTGTAATGTTTTTTGCTGCTAAGGCCTCTCTATGTATGATACAATGGATCCATTTAACATTTGGAGCCTTGGTTTCGATAAGAGCTTGTAGTACTCCATATTGTCCGGACATCGCTCGAGCACCATCCGTACATACACCCACACAGTTCTCCCAGTTAATATTATTTTCGATCATATATGAATCTAAATAAATGTGAATGGTAGCAGAAGTCGGGGACGCCCGAGGAAGACATGGCACGATCAAGTGAATCAGATACTCGAGTCGGGCCATGTCAAGAGTCAGAATAATAGAAGAGTATGTATGAGACGATGTATGAATGTGAATGAGGCAAGGAGTGTGTGCCAAGACCGAGTTGTTTGGCGGTCCGTCCTCTCTGCCTACCCCTGCGGGGAAACGGCGTGATGGTTAGTTAGTTAGTTAGTTTAGTTAGTTAGTTATGAATCTAAGATCCTAAATAAATCAGCAGCCTTGCCACTTTCACATATTTTTCTACAAAATAACAAATCTTCACACACATTTGTTTCTTCTATGTACCGCACGTAACATATCAATTGAGCACCAGTACTAGTAACTAGTGAGGTGAAAAATTCTAATACAATGTAAAGAAACAATAAATAAATAAATCAGCAATTACTGCTTACTATATTTTTTCACCTGTAAAGAAACAACTTTATTTTTTATAGGAAAGGCTTTGTTAGTGCTAAATTTACCACTAGATGGCGACGAGACATTATATCTACACTAGCAGTTAAAAACCCGCTCCGCGGGTTTTTTTCTGCTAGGCCCTGCGGGCGAGTATATAGAGAGGGTGAGTATATATATTGTTAAAACACGGAACAGAAAGGAGTTAATTAATAATAACATGCTAAATTTACGCATAATAAGAATGACAGTTGTTTGAATAAATGAAATTTTACGTATTTGTGATGGATTATTTCAAATGATACACTATTATTGACTACATGTCTACAACTGATATTAACTGTTATCTTAGGTACCTAATATAATTAGCTCATAGGAGACTTGCAGTGCTTAAATATGTGTTACAACCGTCAATGTCTATAAGTTGAATCAATATCGTTTAGTTTGTCACAATTAAAGATAGTTATAACAAAGTTGACTTAAATAATAGATTATTACATTTTGATTAATTGTATCCGTGTTTATGAATAAAAGGTGGGTAATTGTGCGATGAGATTAGCAGTCGGTTTAATTAAAAGGTGTTAATTTTACTCCAACTGGTGGTAATTCTTTACCTACAACTGTTACTGTATCTAATAAAGTTTAAAGTTAGATTATATATACAACATCATCAGGAGAGTAAAAATCTATATATAAATGTAGATTATTACAATATAGCGCCCCTGAGGTGATATCTCACAAAAGCGGCGCTATGCAAATTATCCAATAAATAAATAAATATAATGTTTACATTTTATTGTGCATACACCGAAGTCAAAAATTAAATATAGATTGCAATTGGGAAAGAAGAAGTGGAAGGAGGGGGGAGGGGTAAGAGTAGGCTGGGTTTATAATAATTAGGAATTACAATATCGTTAGACGGGAAAGACCAGTTGAGTGGGAAAATATTTAAAAGAGAGTTTTTAAAAAAATTCTTGTTAATTATATCTGCTTTTATATTAACATGTTTCGTCATTTCTAAAATTTCAAAATTAATTATAGTGAAGTATTTTAAGACTTGAAAAAAACAAATAGCATATAACTATAAAACAATATATCCATAAGACAAATAGCATTTAATAACTGTTATTCTAATTAATTGATAGTTGAAATACTAAATAAAAAAAAATAAACATATTCTCTTCAAACGGTCTTTCTAAAGATAGAAATAAACAATGGCGTAGAATTCTGTTTGTGGATAACGATACTTCTAAAATTATATATAAAAACAATCCTGGTACTATTCATCTGGCGTTTTACACTAATAACAATGAAGAAATATATTCTTAATAATAAAGATAGCAAAATTCGAACAAAAAAATCAGGAGTTTAAAAACTCAACTGGGATGATTGTAATTTCTTTTACAAAGGTAGAACCAATAGAAATTTTGAAGTCAGAACTAAAGAATATCGCACGGCTCTAAATGGAAATAGTGAATCTGAGTTTGCAAATCATCTTTTGAATAATGATCACACTTTCGATAAAAAATTCAGGTCTTAAAATACTTCACTCAGGATATAAAGCATCGCAAATAAATAATTTTGAAATTTTAGAAATTAGAAAACATGTCAATATAAAATCAGATATAATTAATAAACAAAAAAAATATAAATAATAATGAAAAATGCCATTACAAAGTGATAAGCTTCCAGAAGAAATCTGCTTGTTAATCGTAAGTACTCAAATATTGTGAGCTGCATATTTAAATATTCGCGCCATTCATTTGGTTCGTTTTTAGACCGCCAGAGGTACGCTCTGTCGGCGATCTAATCTATAGCCGTGCGTATCGGTCATTGAAGGAACCCGTGATTTTTTTATAAACGTCAAACATAATCACGTAACTGTGGATAATTTTCACTGTAATGTAATTAATCCAATGGATTATGAACTTTCTAAAACATGTTTTCTTTGATATTATCCAAAAATTATATGAGGAGAAACGATGCTTTTGAAGAAATCTCGTATTATTATGAGGCGATCCTATTTTAGTATGAAATCGTGTCTTAATTTTCAAGTTAGCGGAATTTAACCGAAACAAACAATTTAAATTTGACCAATCAGAGAGCCTACATCGTCCAGACGCAAGCGTATTAATACTATCAGATTTGTTGCTGAAATATTTTGACTTTGAAATATTATTATTTTTTATGATAAACTATTGTTAATAAGACATGTTTTTTATGCATAGCACAAAGGATAACAAATTATTGCTTATAACACTTTGTTATCCTCTGTGCTATGCATAAAAAAACCTTGTCTTATAAACATTAGTTTATCAATAAAAAAAATAAAAACATAATAATCACACATATCCACTCGAGCGGTTGGTTGTTTATATATACTTTTACCACATTATTTAATTAATATCATTAAACGTATGAACTGTTTCTGCGATTTAAAGCCAATGAATTCACCTAGATTTCGCCTTTCATCCCAAATTTTTAGGTTCTATAAATTTGGCACACTATAACAATCGATCGCTGCCATAATATGCAAAGGAACGCTCGAGTGGATATCTCTGAAGATAATCGAAGTGGATACATACAAGTACTCTGTGTGAAGAAACCAAATATAATTCCAATTTTTCATTTGAATTACCAAGCTGGCTAAATAATAGATTTGTTATTTAGTCAACTGTGTACGATTTAATATTTAACTACTTACAAATGTTGACAATTCCACATACTTTAATATCAACTTTTGCAATCTTATATCTGTATACTCTAATCTACGCGCACCTGAAAAATGGTCTGCATAAATGTTACTGAGATAATACCTAATAATATGCTTATTGACAAAGCTTAAATTTTATGGCAAACTCAGATAAGAAGTCAAATGTTTGAAGTTATCAACCGCTTTATTTTGGATCCATTATGCCGTCTTGCAATTTCTCAAAATATTGACTCTTTTACATTATGTTATTAACATTGTATTGTAATGCCCAATATCTAGGCACAAAAAGAAACAGTGTGGGCTTTGTAAAACCTATTATATTGGGATTTTAGAGTATGGGAAACAAGACCACCAACACATCAAGACCATGAAAATGACGCATTTAAAAATAGCCAAGTATTAATAGAACCCCTGCCTGAACTGTAATTCCCTAGGGAAATAGTAGTACCATCGAGAGCTCCGTTGTAACCTCAAGCAACGTTTTAAACTGCGTTTTTTATGGAAATATGGAAAATTAAGAGATTGTCAGTTTATACATTAACTAACCAGTTTAACTACTGCATTAACTGCTGTTTCCCCGCATGGTTAGGCTGAGAAGGAGGACCGCCAAACAACTCGGTCTTGGCACTCACTCCTTGCCTCATTCACATTCATGCATCGTGTAATACATACTCTTCTGTTATTCCGACTCATGCTATGGCCAGAATCAAGTATCTACTTATCCCAACTAATCAATATATTATCCTTTCTTCGTTCATTCGCTCTATATGCCCAAACCATAAAAGGGTCCATTTTTTAAATCTCCACACAGGAGGCCCTGAAGAAAATAATTTCCCTCAGGGCCTATGTCATCTTTGGGGATGCTGTGTGGAGGGTCTTTTTGTGGAGAGGAAGGAGTGAACATGGGTCTTGAAGAGTCCCATGTTGTAGGAGGGAGGAAACACAGAGGCCGGCAGTTTGTTCCACAGCCGAGCTGATGAACTTAAGAACGAATCGTAGAAGCGACCCGTTCTCATGTGACAAGTGTCAACTGTGTACAAATGTTGGGCGCGCGTTTGGCGTGTATCCCGACTACGCACCGGTGCCGAAGGGATCAATGACGCTAGTTCCTCAGAGCATCTTCCATTGTAATACCGATAGAACAAGGACAGCATACCTACCTGACGCCTGTGCTCTAAAGATTGCAGTCCGTTTGTTAAGATTGGGGAATCTATCAAACGTACCGCCCGTTTCTGCACGAGTCAAGGGTTTTTTTCAGGTATTTTGGGGCTCCAGACCAGAGATGGCTGCCAAATTCGACAGTAGGGCGCACTTGCGATTTGTACAGGGTGAGCAGTTGTGTACTATTAAAGTATCTGCGGGCCCTGTACAGTACGCCCAGCTTCTGAGAGGCCAACTTTACTCTAGCTTCGATGGAGCCCCCGTACCTGAGCTAGTCACTTATAGTTACACCAAGCATATCAATGGAAGGCCTGTTCGGAAGATTGCTTCCGTTGAAGGAGACTAGATTATCATTTGGATCCCTTTTAGACGTAATCAGACAGGATTGGGTCTTTGAAACATTAAATTCGACGAGATTATTTTTACCCCAGGAGGAAATACTCTCGAGATAACCGTCCATTCTCTGCTTCAAAGCCCTCCGAGCCGTTGGAGTTTGTGTGCCCTTTGGGGGCTTGTCAAACAAAAAGCTATCATGAACTGTACTGTCATCCGCGTAACAATGAATCGGTGCACATGTCAAAAGGTCATTGATGTGCAACAAAAACAAAGTTGGAGACAGAACCGATCCTTGTGGGACGCCAGCATTTATGGAGTGCGAGGAAGAGGTGAAACCGTCAGCAACCGCCTGAATCGACCTATCCCTTAAAAAGTCAGCAATCCACGTACACAGGGATGCGGGAAGTCCGTAAGAATGCAATTTGTTGACAAGTCCTCGGTGCCAGACCCGGTCAAAGGCCTTGGATATGTCTAGTGCGACCGTTTGGGTCTCACCGTGACGTTCCAGGCACCGCCCCCAAACATGCGTCACATACGCGAGAAGATCACCGCACGAGCGGTTCCGCCGGAATCCGTATTGACGGTCGTTGATAATTTTGTTCTTCTCGAGGTATGTGAGCAGTTTGTCGTTGATCACACGTTCCATCACTTTGGACAGAACTGATGTGATCGCTATGGGGCGGTAGTTGGCCGGGTTGGAGCGGTCACCTTTCTTGGGAATAGGGTGAATTACCGCTTTTTTCCAACCAGAGGGCACAGTGCCACACTTCAGGGACATTTTGAAGAGCTTTGTCAAAACTGGAACTATTTCCGCAGCACACCTCTGCAATACCAGGGCAGGTATTCCATCAGGTCCACTAGCTTTGTTAACATCGAGCCCCCGTATGACGTGGAGTACATCCCGATGCCGGATCCTCAGCTTTTTCATATAGAAGCCGCAGTGAGGAACCGACGGCGGAACAGCACCCCCGTCGTCGAGGGTCGAGTTTTCCGCAAACATTTTCCCTAAAAGGTTTGCCTTTTCGGTGGCGGTGTTTGCTAGTGAGCCGTCAGGTCTGGTAAGAGGTGGCAAACTGGGTTTGCAAAAATTTCGACCTATTGAGCCCGCAAGCGACCAGAATGCTCTGCTGCCATGCGGGCAGGCAGCCAGCTTTTTGCTGATCTGCAGGTCGTGTTCGAATTTTGACCTATTGATGATTCTCTTGCATTCCTTTGCCGATTTGTTGTATGCTGATCTGCTTTCGGGCGTTCGAGATGTGTTGTAGGCTCGGTAAGCCGCGTTTTTTCGTCGAACTGCTTCGGAGCATTGTCGACTGAACCACGGCTTTGAGCCCACACCAGTTTCTTTAGTAGTCGATTGTATGAAGCCATCCATCGCCGAATTGATGACTTCACCAATCTCCTGGGCACATCTTGAAGGGTCCGAAGTCCGAAAACAAACAGCTGACCACGGAAAAGCATTGAAATGGGCCCGCATACCGAACCAATCTGCTGACCTATAGTGCCACACTTTTCTCCTCAGCCTCTCATTGGTTGGTCTGAGGCTAGCGGGGATTGATGTCGTCACTAGGCAGTGGTCAGATGATCCCAGAGGCGCTGTGACGTCAATCTTATAACCGTGTGGCACAGTAGTTAAGAATAGGTCTAACAGATTGGAGCGGTGAGTCTGGACATCAGGAACCCTTGTAGGCTCCTGAACCAATTGCTCTAATCCGTAGCAAATGGCAAAGGATTCCGCCTGTCGGCCAGCCGAGTCCGTTGGGCCTGAGAACTTCAACCATGGCTCGTTATGAACGTTGAAGTCCCCCAGAACAACAAACTCGGCCGAAGGGTAGCGGGGCAAGAGATCATCAATAGTATCGCTCAAATGTTTGAAGAGCTCGGAAGTGTCTGATTCGCTATGGTTCGGTGAGCGGTATAGACATGCGTAGAATCTTGCCGTACTGGCAAGATTGACGCGCACCCACATTACGTCGAATCTGGAGTTTTCCAGACTCAATAGTCGCACACAGTTGACGTCAGCTCGACTATAGAGGCAGACTCCTCCTTTCAGTCGGAATTTGCTTGCGAGGGTAAAGCCCGGGCAGTCCAGATAGGAGGAGTCTGGCGGCTCGGCTATCTGAGTTTCGGATAGGAAAAGAAGGTTGGGACGTTGGGACAAAAGATGGTGATGGACGGAATTTAAATTTGTGTGCAGGCCGCGAATGTTGGCAAAATTTACCAACAGTTTTGGCCCGCACCGGGGACGCCTGCTACTCGCCGCTGTAAAGATGTTAAGTTTGTTTTTATGTATATTCATGATTTTTTTTTTTTTGTTTTTTGTTTTTAAGGGTATGAAGTGAAAGGAAGGTCTGGAATGGAAAGGTATGAGGGGTGGGTAGGAATATGGGGTTCAGGCTATCCAGGAGTGATGAGCGTTTGGTTCCAGCCCACCCACTGCGGTGCTAGGCGATAGGCTGGGAGAGTCCGGCTGGAGAGGGCATCCAATGCGCCCCAAACGCTGCTGCTGGGTCCCCTCCGGTCACGAACCGGCACAACAGCAGTGGCGGGGTTTTTTCACTCGCTGATGGGGCAGCCCACCCTTAGTCGTGAGCCTGAGGGTCGGGCCCCTGTACTATCGAGCGGCCCGGACAGCGGTAACCGGCATTGCACTTACATCAGCCTTGCATTCTTTGCAAATGTCTACATTTCTCGCACGATTATACACGATTTTACCACCCCAGGGATCTCATTTCTAGAGCATTCAGTCTAATCTGAGAATATTTGTCTTTCTTCACGAAACATAAAATTACAAAACGATTTGAAAATATGGAAAAATTTACTGAAATTATATTAATTTATTTATTCATCACCATAAAAAACTTTTGCCATACAGCGTATCCGGGGGTAAAGTGCGCTAACTTCAAGAGGTGATTCTACATGACGGTAGAAGTAAAAAAGACAAATAACTTTTTCCAAATTCCAATGCAAAAATATTTTTTCCTCAACAGAATATATATTTTTCAATACAAAAAATTCATTTCCTTAGGTTAAAAACTACCTTAAAACAGTGAAATTTCGAAAAAAGAATTCATCTTTGTTACTAGTAATATCATGTAGAATCATTTCCTGAAGTTAGCGCACTTTACCCTTGGAACTTTCAGAACAAAACACAAATCGTGAATAAAGCAGGAACCTATATCAAACCATTTTTTTCGGAAAAGAAAAATTAGTTTCCATTTGATATAACTTCATTAACTACTGATAGATGGCGCTAACGAACGAGTTATTAAGTGACATTTTTCTGCTATGTGTATATTATTTTATGTTTACATGATAATGTAAACCACAAAGGTTTTTCTCTTGTGGAAAATATGGTTATTTTATCGTTAACTTATATTTTATAAATTCCTACCAGTACGTCAATGTTAGACCGCAATCTGACGTAAACATTAGCTTTTACTAACACTTAATAACCGCATTATAAAATCAGGTCTCAGCACACAAAGACAGTATGTGGCTTATGAAATGCAAAACATCATCAGGAACTAGAGTGAAAAGTACAATGGCTTAAAAACATATATTCATGTAGATCAGAGATGTGCAAAATGGGTACACAAAACCATTTGAAATGCAAAATAGAAATGGGTCAAAACTTTTCCACTTGAAAATGCAAAATTCAAAATGGTTTTTAGAAAAGCATTTCAAATGCAAAATACCCATTCTCAAAATGCATTGAAAATGCAAAATGGTTTCTCAGGTCAAACAATTAAAATAATTATAGAATTTTTAAACAATTTTGTCATTTAATAATGGACATCAATGTAGAACAAACATATTACATGATGGTAAATCCAAAAACACTACGACTACAGATTATGAAACCACAAAAAAATTGCGCGGGACTAATGTTGCCAACGTAAAAGCATAGAAAGTGCTATCTAACATTTAATATTACAGCGTCATGGCCCCATGTTCAGTATTTGAATCAGTATTTTTTGTAATGGTATCACTCAATTGCCAGGGCTCCTACCAGGAAGCAAGTTGACAAACGTAAATTATCTCTCATAGTGAGGTTGAGGACCGACTGATATTTGGGGCTTATGAAAAAAAGATGAGTGGAGATAGTAGGAAGAATGTTGCAAAAAAGCATTTAAATGGAAAATGCATTGAGAAAAGCATTTAAAATGCAAAATAGTTTTTAGAAAAGCATTTAAAATGCAAAATGGAAAATACCCATGGATTTATTTGAAATAAAGCACATCTCTGATGTAGATCAATAAACGCTGTTTCTGATTATATAGGTTTTATTTTAAAACACCATCATATTAAAATACGCCGTTTTGTTTGGTACGACTGAATCTGATGATTCTAACATGTTATAAAGTCACAACCAGTCTACGTGAGTAATATATCAGTGTTATACAATTTATTTTTCTTTCGTAGCAATGCAAGTTTTTAAACAATGGTAAATTGTTTATCATGTGCAGTCATGGACTGGTACCGTCACGCGTCCATAGATGTGGTGCGATTTTTTAAGACCCGAAAAATTAAAATTTTGAAAATTATTTTAAGTATAACTATAACTACAAAAATTAAAAGTACTGGTATATAAGTTAGAAGGTTAGTCATTATTGATTTAAAAAAATAATAGTGTTCCTTATTGTCGTATCAATTTGCCGGTCTACAAAAATGTGGAATTGTGGAAAAATGTTTGTTTTTCTTTCACCGTTAGTATTCATTGAAAGAAATTCTATCTCTATGTAAATTAATTCTGCACTGAGAAGAATCAGCAACATGTGTTGGCGGCCTCGCGTGAAATTATTGAAGACATATAATCTTATTTCAGGCAGAATTTCTGGTATTTATAAGAAACCACCCAGAAGCTTAGAAGCCATCAACAGTAATGGCGACTAATTCTAGAACTACTGAGAACTATCTTTTGTCTTTCTGAGGGCGAGGAAGGAAGGTCTAATATATATAGTTGACATCAGTTTTCTTTCAAATCGGTATTGATCAAGCTTCTAGGTATTTTTTTTTCAGCGGCGGAAGGTAAAATGAAAACAAAAATGTGCATCGAAATTTAAATGAAGTGCATAAAGATTTATTTAATATATACCAAAGTGCGGTAGATTATTATTTGTGCATGTAGGATATATATGTAGGTGTCACACTAACAAAATAGATAAGAGGAAATGTAAATAAATCATCTTTGAACACTTTCGGTAAACGTGTCAAAATGTTCCTCATTCGTGGCTTATACCATATTAATACCACTTCCGTGAAAAAATGTCAAATATTTAACACACCAAGTATTTTTAATGCGCAACGCGTTATTCATTATTCAGCAATTTACCTCGTTGCTATATAAATATATCTTTACCTACCGCAACGAGTGCATAATTACAATATTTTATTAAATATAATATTTATTTTACTCTCTCATACGTCAAACACATACTTATCGTGATTTTCCGGGAGGTCTTCTAAAAAGCATTGTTTGTGAATTTGATATACTCGTAGCTGTAATCTATGCAAGTTTCAAACCATCGCTAATGATTGTTAGGTTAGGTTAGGATTTCGTCGGACGCATTTTTTTATTTATTTTTTTTATTTATTTATTTATACTGGGTTTTACAGATGATCACACTTACGTGAGAACAATCCACTTATAAAAACTCAGTTATTGTACAATTACAAAAATCTACAATTAAATAAAGATACAATAAATTAAATACAGATACATACAATTTAAATACAGATACATGCAATTAGAAAACAAAAACATCAAAAAATAAAAATAAAATACACAATCATATACAAGCTCGCTCAAGTAACACATTACATTATACATTATTACAAGTGGTAAGAGGCATAAGAAATACGAGAGGTATGCATAGAGAGAAAATTGACACAATGAATTAGCTAATATTTTTTAATAGCGCCAGAACTTTTTTTCTGAATCCGAACAAATTGTCGACGAAAATATCTTTTTCAGCCACACTCTATCTTGTTATATAGTCGACACATCTGGGTCAGAGGGCTAAAGTAGGCGATATTATTTATAAATGTATTCAGGTGAAAAATATTATGGCGCCTTAAACAATGCGAATTGGGGACATTTATCTTAATATTGCTAACACATAATGTAGTATCAAGTTGACCGTGAATAATTTTATGTAAACATATGAGATCAGTCAATTGCCTTCTAGTTTTAAGTGTATCAATCTTGAAGTAATCACGACGTACGTCATATGATCTTAGATGGTCATGTAATCCACATTTGAAGGATAACATTCTTAGCATATATTTTTTAATGGATTCTACAATATTTTCATATTTGCAGTAATGTGGATTCCAAATAGAGCTTCCATATTCAAGTTTACTTCTAATTAAGGCATTGTAAAGAGTTAGAATTGATTGAGGATCTTGGAAAGGTTTACATATTCTATGAATAAATCCCATCATTTTTAATGATTTGCACTTAATGTCGTTAATGTGTACATCAAATATGAATTTAGAATCAAGAGTGATTCCTAGATCTCTTATTGAAGATACTTTTTTGAGAATAATATATATATATATATATATATATATATATATTTTTTTTTTTTTATGCTTCCGATTTTGTTGTCCGGGTTAAATCTTCCCCATAGGAAAAACTAAACCCTTCCACTCACTTTTCCACAAATGATCAGCTAGTCAATCAACACTATGCAAGTGCATTATATAAGTAAAATAAATATAATAAATAAATATAAATATGCGAATGCTGGGTTTTGTTATATGTAATTCGAAATCTTTTACGAATACGGCAGTCATAAAAATGCTTTATTTTACTCTGGTTCGCAGCATTCTTGAGAGTGGATCGATAATATGGGGACCCGAAGATGCCCTTTACTCAAATGATGTAGAAAAGGTGCAAAAAAAGTTTATGCGATACCTCTACATGCGAGAGTTCGGATATTACCCTTTATTGTATCCCTCTGATTTTCTTGCCGGAATGCTGGGGATAGAACGTCTAGACGTTAGGAGAAATATTGCAATGGTGTTAGTGGCGCACAAGATGCTAAATGGGCACATTTGCAATCCAGATATTCTGGAACGATTTTCTTTTTATGTCCCTGATAATTTCATCAGAGCTAGACAGCACAGATTATTTATTTTTCCAAGGGGCAGGACCAACCTACCAATGATCATGCCTTTGGGGAGAATAACTACTTTGTTAAATCACATTTCTTCTGTGATTGACATTTTCAATTTGAACCAAAGAGAATTTAAGACGGCGATAAGCATACTATTTAACAAATCTGGTTAATCAGATAGTATTGATGTATTTACCCATGCAAATAAATGTATGTACTGACTTCTTATAAACTGTAATTTATAAACTGTTATTTGTGAAATGTAAATGGAATATACTGTTTTTCACAATAAATCAATAAAAATAAAATAAAAATAAAAATAAAAATAAAAAAATACAAAACAATACAAGAACAACAACACGTCAACTCACCAGAGATCAAATGGGAAAAAAAAAATTCACCGACTCCAGATATTTTCATATCAGAGGGTTCGGCTCGGTAGTACTTCTAACAGGGCCTATAAATCCTACTGATCCCTCAACATAAATATTTAAAAAATCTTTCGTTATCCTACATGTATTCAAAATGACCGACTTTTGCATCTTTATATATAAATTTTTAATAACATAGGAAAAATCCTTTATAATTCTATTTCTAGTGAAGTTTAAAATGTAACATTTTTCAACATTTAAGTGCATATCATTGACAGTACACCAGTTATTAAGTGTGTGGAGGTCGTTTTGAAGCAGTTGATGATCGGAAACAGACTTGATTTTACGAAAAATTTTAAGATCATCGGCGAAAAAAGCATAATCACAATTTAATTTCGAGCCAAGGTCATTTATGAATATAAGAAAAAGCAGGGGGCCAAGATTTGAACCCTGTGGTACACCGGAAGTTACAATTATAGGGGATGATTTGTATCCATTAATAATAACTAATTGAATTCTGTTATAAAAATATTATTTCACCCAGCGAAGTAGATCTCCATGTATTCCTATTTGTTCAAGTTTTTTTAATAAGATGGAGTGATTAACTTTATCAAAAGCTTTTTGGAAATCAGTATAAATTGCATCTACTTGTAATCTTTCATTAAAAGAATTACATACATAATTACAAAATTCCAAAAGATTTGAGTTAATAGATCTTTGAGGAACAAACCCATGTTGCCTAGTGCAGAGAAGGGGCTTAAAATGCGAAAAAATATTTTTATATATCAAAGATTCAAAAACCTTAGCAAAACAGGATAATATACTGATTGGTCTATAATTTTTTACTAAAGATTGGTCTCCCGATTTTAATACTGGTACCACATGTGCTTTTTTCCACAGATCAGGAAAAGTTCCCGTGGTTAGGGATGTATTAAAAATTATAAAAAGCGGTAAACATAAAGAGTCTGCAAAGCAACTGACAAAGAAAGGAGGAATATTATCTGGGCCTGGACCCTTGTTGGAATCTATTTTACTCAAAAAACATTTTATTTCATCTGCACCAATATGTATTTTACCCAAATTGCTTTGATTGTGTTCAGTTATGTTTGGCATTGAACCATTAGTGGATGATTCCGAATTGGTATAAACAGATGAAAAATATTTAGAAAATATGTTTGCTATGTGTTCACCGTCATTTGCGGAAATATCGTCAAGATGCATTACTTTAGGAATACAATTGGTTTTTCGTAATGATTTTGAGTATGACCAGAACACCTTTATGTTACCTCGCAGACCACTTTCGACAGAGTTGATGTATGATTTATAACATTCGCTTTGTATTTTTTTTGTAACTTTCCTTAAATAAGAAAATTCTCTATAATCTGACTAGTTACCATGTTTTTTTACCTTAAGTCTAATGCTGTTTTTTTTTCTTAAGAAGAGCAATCAAATGCTGATTAAACCAGACAGGATATTGATTTTTTGTTTTAGTAATATATTTTTTAAAGTGTTTGTCAATTATTTCCCATAATTTTTCATAGAACAAGATCACCATACTATTCACATTTTCATTTTTAAAAAGAGTTATCCAATTAACAGATAATAGATCCTGTCGACATTCATGAAAGTTTCCCTTCCTGAAGTTATATTTTGAGTCACTTCTATTGATTTCTAAAAAGTGATCTTTATTCTGTTTCACTATTATTTCAAATGAAGGGTGATATTGATCCAATTTGGTTAAGCCTGGTGCTATATGTATATCTATGTTAACTTTATCAGAGAAAACAAGATCCAATAAATTTTCATTTGTATTTAGTACATTATTTTTTTTATTATTTTTTTTTTTATTTATTATCAATATAAAGTTTCTTTTACAGGTTTTTTTTTCGATGTCTGTCTCACTAGGATAAACCTGTGTCGAGACAGACGTATTTGATACATTAAAAATGTTTACATATTTTTTGATACATTAAATATTTCACTACATTAAATGACATTGTGAAAAAGATAGAAAATAATAAATAATAATAATAAATGATACATTTGTTAATCAGCATCTAGTTGGAGTACATACTTATGTAGGGATTTTTATAAAAAAATTTATCATGGAAAATATTGAATTGATACAAGTTGCAAATTGATGAAAGGTTGACAAGACTGTCTGCTTTCATGCTTTTATAATTAGAAGGTGAAAGTACATTATTTTTAAATGAATTGTCAGGTAACCATTTTATTTCGGGCAAATTGAAATCACCAATAATAATAAACTGTGAATTGGAAATTGAATACTTTAAATACAGATCTTGTAATTTTTCAATCTGATTACAATAATTGTCTACAGTTACACTAGGAGGAATATAGAGGATGCAAATAAAGATGAGCGAGTTGGAACGAGATTTAATTACAAGCCACAAATCTTCATTGTCACTCTCCCATTCCGTTTTTCTGGACACAAGCAGTTTTTTAGAAACGGCGGCTAGAACTCCGCCACCTTCTTTAGACGCAGATTTGGTTGACTCACGATCTCTCCTAAATACTATATATCTGTCATCAAACAGTTCTTCACTAAACACTGTTGAGTTCAGCCATGTTTCAGAAAAACAAATAATGTCATAATTATTGATTAAAATTTCATTGCGCACACTTACGGTCTTTGTTCGAATACCCCTCACGTTTTGATATAGTATATTTAATGCATCAACAGCAACTGCCTCGTCATCTTTTTCCGTATGATTAAACGCCATAGTCGATGGTGGAGAGATCCTTCAATAAAGCCGCTTTGTACGCCGGGCAGTCCTTATCTCCAGTGGGGTGGGCCCGGGAAACTGCAGGCTTTCCAAAACGTGCGCATGTAGCGCAACTGGGTGCTGCAGCAGCAGCGGGGCAGGCCTCGCGCGCGTGTCCTTCTACACCGCAGTGAGAGCATCTCTTTGTATCTTTGCAGTACTTGTGAGAATGTCCAACCATTTGACAGTTCAGACACACTGTAAGTCCTACAAAGTCACGCACACCGCAAACGGTCCAGTCCACGAATACACGACCTTGTTGCACCAATGCATGACGAATGTTAGCGGGCACCGAGTACACTCTGTGGCAAGACGGTCCGGTTCGAGCTCCAGCCATATGACTAAGTTTGCACTTGGATGCACACTCTTTAAAGTTGTCACCTTCAGAGATTCCAGAGAGGGCATTCTCTAAAAATTTCTCATCCGAAGTTCACGGGGCACGTTAAAAAATATTAACCTTGGCTGCCTCCTAACTGGAAGACGGGCACTCAGCAAGTCAGAGCTGGATATAACAGGATCATTTAAAAGCCTTTCTTGTTCCTGGCTGCTGGCAGTGTGGATAATGACTCCTTTGTTTTTTTATGTTTTTTACTCCCGTTATCCTCACTCCTAATTGCGATGGCTTAACGATGTCCTTAATAATTTTTTTAGTCCCATCGCTATCACAGACCCCCGGTAGTTTGGGAAAAAAACATACAGATGGTCTTGGTTTCCCTATTTTGATACTGGTACGAGTGAGTGGTGGAGGCACTGGGAGTTTTTTCTTTGTAACTTCAGCAAATGAAAGGCTAGCCTCTGTTGCATCAGCCACACGGCGCATTACTGGACCCAGATCTGACTCAAGCTGTTGAATTTTGTCCAGCAGCTGTTTTGTATAATTTTCGGCCATTGTTTTCTCGGCCTGCAAGACCTTGATATTAGCTAGGGCCGAATTAAGGTCTCCTCTAAGCTCTTCCTTCTCCAGCAAAAGTTGGGCAACGGAACCGAGAACATTTGTCACGTTTCTCGATACTTTGAGCTGCTGCTCTTTAAACACTTTGGATGGCTTTTCAGCCAATGCGTCCTGTTAGGCTTTTAGGGCAATTTGAGTCCCGGATAATATTTTATGTCCTGATACATGACTCAGGTCAGGGTTATTTTCGGCTTCAATCTCATCAGCGTCGGAGTCCGATTCTTCAGACTGGGAGGTGTAAGGGGAAGCAATTATAGGGCATTTAACAGAGTTCTTTTTTTTCCCCATAATTTTAAAACATATGCATCAACGGCAAAGGTTAAACGAAGTATTTTTTTTAAATAAAATAATAATTATTTTCGATTTGTTAGAATGCAGAAGTTATTAAACACTATGACAACCAATTGGAGCCTAGAAAAGTGAGCTCATAATCAAAGGCAACCAATTGGAGCCCAGAAAAGTGAGCTCATAATCAAAGGCAGCCAATGAACGCACTTGTTGTTGTAAATATCACTTGGTAGGTACTTCTGTTAGTGAAACAATTATTTTGGATGATTAGTTTATAACTTTAAAAATGTGCTTAAAAGCAAATGATTTAAAAGATAACACTTCCACAAGTTGAACTTTCGTTGTTTTTCACGATAGATAGTCTTTTACTTTCGGCGGATTAGTTAAACTTGTGTTTTTCTTAGTATAATTAACAGCTTGACAGAACACGACAGGTACTTTACGTACGTAAATATGTGGTGATGTATTTGTTTAATTTGTCTTATTTCACAAATTATTCATTAAGAATAATATGTATCTATACATTCCAGAGTGGAAGATACTCTCAGTATCGCCCTGATATACGACATACGACCACAATTCTGAATTAAAACGTTGCTTGAAATGGCTTTAGCTGTGTTTTTTTACCATATCAAATAGCCAGTAACATCCCACTTTATCTACCATCTACCACCTCCCCACTACCTTAAGCCTCACAACATACCCCAATTGGGAATGCAATAGTCTCACTGGCTCCAGACGGCTGGTAGCAGTTCGAACTGTTGTGCGGTATTCACAGGAAGAAAAGATTGAAATTAATTTAAAAAATATTTGAGGCATATGTGTGATTGGTCCAAAGATCTCAAGACGATACAGTACCGAAGTAAACGTAACAATTTTGACAAAGAGGTGTTTGGATTGAAGAGAATCGTAAAGGAAGTTGACGGCGCAAATAGTGGATGAAAGAAGAAATCGGAGACGTCCTAAAACGATATGATACGATACGTTTTCCAAATGAATACTGCACAAGAGTCTCAATTGCTCCAAACCGTCTGGAACCAATGGGACTATGGTATCACCAATCGGAAAACGTTGTGATGCTGGAGAGAGGGGAGAGAGGAAGGTGATAGATAGAAGGATTGGAAAGCATCTGGCTGTTCAGATCTGGTCACCAAACACAACTGAAACAATAATGTATCAAATGGAGAGTGTCGTACTTATCATCATCTGTGATTACCCCTTTATAGAAATGGCGTTAGACAATAAAAATGTTTTTAATGTTTGTGTAACAATCGCTGTAGCCTAATTAACGTGAAACTAATTATATGTGCATCAAGTACAGCGCCGCGGAATAAAGTGAATTTTACAAAAACGGTGCTATACAAATTACCCAATTATTATTTTTATAAGAAGAAACTTTGTAGCCTAGTTTACCCACGGTAAAGGGTTCTTGATACATTTTTAGGCGTGACGTGATGAAATTAGCTAAAGTTACTTTGCGATGTAAACAAGAAATAACTAAAATAGAATGGATAAATTCTTTTTCTACATAAATATGATGAAATTAAACGTTATAATAAAGCATTTTGATGGGCGTAAATTCAAATTACAAACAACCGATTTACTTGGGAACAAAAAAATTGTCGTTAATAAAATAAAAAATTTCTACCCAAAACAAAATGTTTTATATTTAATTTAATATTTCATTATTTTAACTTAGTAGGTAAGGCAAATTTTTATTTTTAATAATTACACAACTCACAAAAATACGTCAAAGTTTCCTCTAAAATAATACAAAATTAATTTCTTTAACTTTAAAATACTCATATCTTTCTTTTTTAACAATTTTGATTTAAAAAAAATTGTAATTGGGTTATGTATTTTAGCCATCAATTTTTTTTTTGTTGTGAGTGTAAATTTCATGAAGCCAGTGTTCTGCGTACGAAAGTTTTGATAGGATGTGTAAGGTGTAATCAGATTTTCTGTTCAAAATAATAATAGAGGGTAGGACGTAAGTAATATTAGAGTGTGAAATACTCCTTTACTGGGATTGGAAATGCGCCATTAAAATAACTCGAATGGCCATGATTTAATAGCATCATTGAAGCAATGATAAAATTAAAACAAAGTGGGCCACTGTCGTCTGGCATTAATTGACAGAAGTGTTTTTTTATGTTATTCAATTCAGATTATTCAGAATTTTAATCAATTTTCATTGCAAAACGATTGTATTAGTAATTCGGAATTTCCGAATATTTATTTTCCTGTTGAATATAAACCTAAAAATAATAATAAATGATTCGGTATATTTTTTTCGCATTTCATTGAATGTGATGATTTGAAAAAATGATTTCAACAATACTGGAATTAATCAGTAATCGTAATCAAATAACTCACTAATTAACCATCAAGCCGTTTCTCCGCATGGGTAGGCAGAGAGGACGAACCGTCTACAAATCGGTCTAGGCACACAATGCTTGCCTCATTCACAATAATACATACTCTTCTTCTAATGATCAAAATTATGAAGACGATGTGAAGACAAATTGAAACTAAATACAAAAGTTTAAAAAAAATTACAGGCTGCCTCAAAACAGGAAACGCTAGTGAGGAGGTCTATGAAAACTACAGGCCGCCTCAGGACAGGAAACCCTAGTGAAGAGAACTGTGAAAACTACAGGCTGCCTCAAAACAGGAAACGCTAGTGAGGAGGTCTATGAAAACTACAGGCCGCCTCAGAACAGGAAACCCTAGTGAAGAGAACTGTGAAAACTACAGGCTGCCTCAAAACAGGAAACGCTAGTGAGGAGGTCTATGAAAACTACAGACCGCCTCAGAACAGGAAACCCTAGTGAAGAGAACTGTGAAAACTACAGGCTGCCTCAAAACAGGAAACGCTAGTGAGGAGGTCTATGAAAACTACAGGAGAACAGGAAACCTTAGTGAGGACTGTGAAAACTACAGGCTGCCTCAAAACAGGAAACGCTAGTGAGGAGGTCTATGAAAACTACAGGCCGCCTCAGAACAGGAAACCCTAGTGAGGACTGTGAAAACTACAGGCTGCCTCAAAACAGGAAACGCTAGTGAGGAGGTCTATGAAAACTACAGGCCGCCTCAGAACAGGAAACCCTAGTGAGGACTGTGAAAACTACAGGCTGCTTCAAAACAGGAAACGCTAGTGAGGAGGTCTATGAAAACTACAGGCCGCCTCAGGACAGGAAACCCTAGTGAAGAGAACTGTGAAAACTACAGGCTGCCTCAAAACAGGAAACGCTAGTGAGGAGGTCTATGAAAACTACAGGCCGCCTCAGAACAGGAAACCCTAGTGAAGAGAACTGTGAAAACTACAGGCTGCCTCAAAACAGGAAACGCTAGTGAGGAGGTCTATGAAAACTACAGACCGCCTCAGAACAGGAAACCCTAGTGAAGAGAACTGTGAAAACTACAGGCTGCCTCAAAACAGGAAACGCTAGTGAGGAGGTCTATGAAAACTACAGACCGCCTCAGAACAGGAAACCCTAGTGAGGACTGTGAAAACTACAGGCTGCCTCAAAACAGGAAACGCTAGTGAGGAGGTCTATGAAAACTACAGGCCGCCTCAGAACAGGAAACCCTAGTGAGGACTGTGAAAACTACAGGCTGCTTCAAAACAGGAAACGCTAGTGAGGAGGTCTATGAAAACTACAGGCCGCCTCAGGACAGGAAACCCTAGTGAAGAGAACTGTGAAAACTACAGGCTGCCTCAAAACAGGAAACGCTAGTGAGGAGGTCTATGAAAACTACAGGCCGCCTCAGAACAGGAAACCCTAGTGAAGAGAACTGTGAAAACTACAGGCTGCCTCAAAACAGGAAACGCTAGTGAGGAGGTCTATGAAAACTACAGACCGCCTCAGAACAGGAAACCCTAGTGAAGAGAACTGTGAAAACTACAGGCTGCCTCAAAACAGGAAACGCTAGTGAGGAGGTCTATGAAAACTACAGGAGAACAGGAAACCTTAGTGAGGACTGTGAAAACTACAGGCTGCCTCAAAACAGGAAACGCTAGTGAGGAGGTCTATGAAAACTACAGGCCGCCTCAGAACAGGAAACCCTAGTGAGGACTGTGAAAACTACAGGCTGCCTCAAAACAGGAAACGCTAGTGAGGAGGTCTATGAAAACTACAGGCCGCCTCAGAACAGGAAACCCTAGTGAGGACTGTGAAAACTACAGGCTGCTTCAAAACAGGAAACGCTAGTGAGGAGGTCTATGAAAACTACAGGACGCCTCAGAACAGGAAACCCTAGTGAAGAGGACTGTGAAAAAAATAAAATGTATTTACCTATATTATACTTTATACCTAAATCATGTACAAACTTTGCAATTGAAACTAATAAGAAATAGTGTACCCGAACATTTTCTTACCCGATTCGGGATATGTGGACCAGGAATTTGCACGCTATTTTAAAAGGAGTAGTAATGCTTAAGCTGATTTTATTAAAATGTGAGTTGATTTCGTACTTCCAGATTCATATATTGACAAATCACCGAAATGATAAGCCGAGACGGCGTGACCGACCGTCACGCCGTAGTTATTTGAATGTCTGTGGAGTAGGTAAACGTTTTTTTATAAAATTACCACAAAAGGCCAAAGGAAGTGAAAAACTAACGATATCGAAATTAGAAGACTGGGAAGTATCTAGTTATTCGGATCTAGACACAAAAGTTAATAATTTATCAAGAACGATTGTATTTTACCAGAGGATTTAGCTAACGCTAACACTATACAAATCCTTAGAAAATGTTATATAATCATATCGTTCTAATCAAAATGCTCGTGTAAGCATCTCTGATATAATGATTATTTCATCAATACATTGTCCTAGTATATAGTTACCAGCAACATATTAATATCCGGAATCAGAATGTAGGAAGTGTCCAACCAGTTATGATGGCAGACACATTGTTGGTGAAGTGAAAGTTTAGTGAATCATCGTCACAAGTCGCAAGCGACAAGCCATTGGCCGCAGACCGAAGCTGACTACGATATGAATATTAATTGAAAACAGCTGACTCTAGAATATACTCTCTATTACAGTAAAATATTGATATCTGCCTGATGAACCCGTATACTATCAATGAGGAATTAAATAGGAATAACAGACAAAAAAAAAACTATTTCATAATGGTGGTTTAAACAAAGATTATTATTTTTATTTCTTTTCCGATTTTATGTCCGGGTTAAATCTTCCCCATAGGAAAAACTAAACCCTTCCACACACTTTTCCACAAATGATCATCTTTTCAATCCACGTTATGCAAATGCATTATATAAGCAAAATAAATACAAAACATTACAAGAACAACACGTCAACTCACCATAGATCAAATGGGTAAATAATTCACCGACTCCAGATATTTTCATATCAGAGGGTTCGGCTCGGTAGAACTCCTAGCAGGGCCTATAAATCCTACTGATCCCTCAACATAAATATTAAAAAAATCTTTCGTTATCCTACATGTATTCAAAATGACCGACTTTTGCATCTTTATATATAATTTTTTTGATAGATCTAATACGCCTAAATTTTTAATGACAGAGCTAGGTATAATGTCAGTAGCCGAAATAACGAATGGTAATATTTTTTAATGTCTGAGAATGCCAAATTCTCATTTCCTAAATCTGTGTATTTTCTTATTTTTTCATTAACAGATTTTTGAATATTACAGGAATTTGGAATAACGACATCAGTGATATAAAATAATTATTATTTACTGCCATACTGCTACCAAGGGATTATGCATATGATGATGTCACATTTTATCAATCTCGTCCGCAGTGGCGCAAAGGGTCGTGTCTGTGTAGATACGGTAGATCGTGTGAGGCGTTTATTATTATCAGCTGAAGTCCCTTTGCCCGGGCTTTGCGCAGGGATCTCGAAATCGCGTGTAGACTGTAGACATTGACCTTTCTCGTCTTTAGAAGGTCAACTGTGCAATATTTCATCGACGGAAGTCACCTGCGACATCTATATAATATGTTGTTCGATCTTCCTTGTTAATGCATTTAATGTTTCCACGTCGTATAGAAGAGTAAATTACAAAACATGCAAATCGGAAGAGATGGGATTGGGTGGGAATTTGAGTAATCTGAAAGTATATTGCCTGTTGTATGCTAATGATGCGGTGCTCATTGCTAATAGTATGAATGATCTGCAGTCTCTCGTGTCTAGGATGAACGAAGTATGCATGAAGAATGAGTTAATGATGAATGTAAATAAGTATAAAGTAATGGTGTTTGAAAGAGAGAGTACGAAAACAGTGTGCAATAAGCTGTGAATGAGGAATACTTGGAGCAGGTGGATGAGTTTGTGTATTTAGGAAGCATGTTTATGAGAGATGGGAAGGCTGACAGTTATTGAAAGAAGTGTAAATGCAGGTAACTCCATTAATGGAGGACTGAACGCAGTTGGCGCGGACAAAAAATGTCCAAAGAAGTGAAGTTAGCAGTCCACAATGGAGTGCTGGTACCTACCCTAATGTATGGAAGTGAGACATGGAACTGGCAAAGAAAGGTTGAAAGTAGATTGAATGCTGTTGAAATGAGATCCCTGAGGCGTATGTGTGTTAAAACCATGTATGATCGTGTGAGGAATGTGGAGATCCTCAAAGAGTGCAAGACTGATGTAAGCGTAATGAGTAAGATCAAGAAAGGGACGCTTAGATGGTTTGGGCATGTAGAGCGAATGAGCGAAGAAAGGAGTGTAAGGAGAATATACGATGCAAATGTGAATAGTAGCACAAGTCGGGGACGAGCGAGGAAGACATGGCACGACCAAGTGAATCAGATACTTGAGTCGGGCCATGTCAAGAGTCAGAATAATAGAAGAGTATGTATGAGACGATGTATGAATGTGAATGAGGCAAGGAGTGTATTCCAATACCGAGTTGTTTGGCGGTCCGTCCTCTCTGGCTAGCCCTGCGGGGAAACAGCGTGATGGTTAGTTAGTTAGTTAAAACCAACCACTTTGTATTTTAGACAGTTTGTAATCCTTCTAATAACAGTTCGTTTTCCTGAATTTTCTTTGGAAATTCTCCTACCCCATCCTTTTTTGGAATATTTATCAAGGTGCGTGATGAAAATATCTATGAAACCTGTTTAAAATGTCCGCAATGAAAGCACTTTAATGATAATTAACTATAGTGTTACAATGTGCTTTCATTCTTTCTTTGGAAAACCCGTGACATGTAATATTAACCGCACCCAATACAAACTAATTAATTATAAATAACCTCTCGACCGGGCCTAAATTACATTGAAAATATTCAGCTCATTTTTGCGATAATTATGGGTAGGAAAAAAACAAAGCAGGTTATTTATGATTATTCTAAACAGAACAGTATTTTATGCTAATTTTTAGTGACAATTTTTGAATATCGAATTCCTTTGGGGATACAGCATGCTGAAAAAAAAACATTTATAATTTAATAAAAATTGTACTTTTTTTTATTACTCATAATGTTTTTCTTTTAAAATATCAACGTATTTTAAGAACTCTAAAATAATTCAATTAACGGTTTTCTGACAACTGATTCAAGGTAGCACTATCTCAAGGATGGAAAAAGAAAGGCGGAAAAATAATAAATTAGTTTGAATCTTTTTTTGATGTTCTCAAAACAGATGTACATACAAAGTGCAGGTTTACGAGTCAGTAAAAAAATAAATACATATTTGGTGTGTATTTTTTTTTTGATCATAGTCATTACAATACGATGCTGTGGCCATCACTGTTCTCAACAAGAATGCTTTATTTCAACAGCCCGAGGTCAATTTAATCGAGGTCCCTTGCAGTAGTACAGGCCCCTCGCCATCGCCGTGGAAACTACATACATTGGTCGAAATTCTTGTAGCCCAGCGACACTACTCGCGAAGTTGATCGAAATTGACCGAATACGATAGTGTGGGCACGAACTTCACTTCGCTTCGGGCAACTTCGCTTCGCTTCGCCCGACTTCCGATTGTTGTCGGTAAATGCGCCCGAGTCAAAGGACTCGAAGCGTCCCGAAGTTCGAACACATAAATAAACCAATCACGACTGAGTTGGACTGAGTTACTCGCGAAGTTGCACGAGTGTGTGGGCACGCACTTCGAACTTCGGCTAACTTCGTCGAGGACTTCGTCGAAGCGTCGAAGCGAGTAGTGTAGCTGACACTTTATTCTTGAGTGTCGTCGAAGATACATAATTACATAAGCCAAACGTCGAAAGTCATTCCACACGAGCAACGAGTCGGCCGAACCACTCGCTGTTCGAGTGTAATGACTTCTTCGAGAATAGAGTCCCTGCTAAAAGTACCGTGGGAGATCCTGTCCACTTTGTTATGCTCCGAAAGCGACAACTTATGCTCATCAGAACTCGCCAATCAACAGAAATTTATCATTAATAGTTGATATTAGCAACAAAATTTGACGCATGTCACAAAATAGTAAAACTGCTCGCATTTATCCGTTTTATACTTCTGCCTTGCTCTTTCATATCAACTTTTTCAAGTTGCAAAAACATAACATAACCTAATGTCACCTCTTGCATTTTAGTACTCTTTAGAGTTGTTTTAAATATTCAATATGCACATGTTATGTACTTACTTCTACTATTTGTTATTGCTACTCCTTGATTACAAATATTTTAAAACAAAGTAATCTTCCCTGTTATATATTTATGTACAACAGTTTTATGGAGACGAAAAAAATTAAGGAATTGTACCATTGACAACAAAAACAAATCTATACAAAAAAGGACAAGCTTATCGCAGCATTACATTCACATTACAAACGCTTTAGACAAGTAGGTACTTACTGTGTAATATAAAAATATATCTTTATTTGAGGAAGTTTGCACATTACAACTATAAATGCATATTATGGTGTATATTGTACATAGGTTTGTAATTTTTTTTAAGGTTATAAAAATAACAGAAAAATACAAACATAATATGATGAAGGTAAAAAGAAAATAAGAGTACAGTTAGTTGAGGTTTCTCAAATACCGCCTCACTAGGCTATCCTATGTTGCAAGCTAATTCTGCCTACAACATTACAAAATTGCTACAATGGAGGAAACATTGAACATGGAGGTTTAATCTCTTTTACAGTAACCATTTGGTTTCTATCTACTAGCATTCCAGTCAATTATAATAACTGCTATGGAAGATACCGAGCAACTGGTAGCTATATCTACATGAAATATTATTATCTATCTCGGTTTTGTGTTTATCTAGTTGCATTAAAACTAATATCATTTTCGTTAGTTTTGTAATAATGAATAATGTACCATTATTTGATATATAATAATTTGATGCTAAATACCTATTAATGAAAAAATACACATAAGACATGTTCGTCATAAGTTGAGGCCATATTTATTTATATAAATTACACAAATTTCAAAAATAGTGCTGAAGTGCGTGCATACACAATATGTATTTTTTGGCGACCGGATAAATCATCAAAATGATAATTCATCACATCTTTAAAAAGTTATATAAAGTCATGGAAAGTGGAAACAAAAACTTTATTAACTGGGTTAAGTAGTTTAGGTTAGATTAGGTTTAATTTTTATTTTTTTCATCGTTTTTAATGACTTTATATCACTTTTTAAAGGTGTGTTGAATAGTCACTGTGTTGAGTTATCGTGGAACCGTATTTTTTATAACTATTTTATATGAGTAATGATCTCTTCATTTAGTAAATAAATACCTATTCTCCTTTATAAATGCCTATATTTTAAGATTTTACATCTATAAATGTGTTTTTTTATTGAAATTACAAGGAAAAGGTAAAAATTAATAATATTTTACGTAATATTCTTAATTAACTAATTTTATTTTAATGTATTTCTTTGTGTTGGAGAGTGGAAAGTTTTGTTTACTTTCATTTTCCCTTCCCTCAATATAAATCAATTTCTATGTTTCACATCTGCCAGGCGTAGGTATATAAGGTTTTTTTTAAATTTATTTCATCAAAAAATTACTGAATATATAATATATCATTAGTACAGTAGTAGTATATAATTATATGTCAGTTAGAAACAATGAAATTGTTGAAAAAATAATGTTACAATAATACAGCAGTTTCTAATAGAAGATAAAGTAGGTATGAATGTAAGAGTGTTATATAGAAATGGCATAATATACTATATTTTAAGTTGTGCATAACCTGCCTCACTAGGCGAACCTGTGTTGAGGCAGAATTTTTAGTTAATTATTTCTCGTATGTTGTCTATGGTTTGCTTATAAATGTTTTATATTGGTTCACATACAGTAATACATTATTTTAGGTTACATTATTGTTTACATATAGAAAATACAAATACACCAAGTTAGCACAATACATCCTACTATAATAACTTACAATGACAAGGCATTTGGTTAGGTTTCGTTATTGTTTGCATTTACACAATACAAATACAGCAATATTTTTAGCATCGTACATACTACAATAATTGTCAATGACAAGGCGTTTGGGTGAGGGCTCCAGTATATCCTCGATCATTTGAATAAATCCAAATTTTAACATTTTTTTAAAACTCTTTCTGTGTTTGACTCAGTTTAATATTTTCTGGGAGCATGTTGAATATATTTGTGGCAAAGTATCTAAAGTTACTTTGACCAAAGGTGGAAGAATGTTTGAATGTATGGCTAGATTTGTATGTTCTCCAAAGTAAATACTCCATAGTTCAGTAGCTTTATTTTTGCTAAAGTGTGATAATTTTTGCTATCGAAACAAAAATATTTTGGCCATATTGATGACAGGATGGTTGCGGTATTGATAACGAATGTTAGCATAAAAAAATACTTTTCCCGGTCCTACCACATGTTCCCAGAAAAGTTGACGATAAGAACTATTGTACTAAAGTACAATGATTTCATTGTTTGACCAAATAACTTCTACAAACATAATAACTTTACAACTCCACATGTTTTAGGTTCACAGTACATTTGGGTGGGCCTCCAAAAATATTTTCATACTTGGATAAAAAAAATTGGGCATTCAAATTCTGATAGTGTTAAAAATATAAAAATACGGT
Source organism: Hesperophylax consimilis (assembly GCF_061612785.1). NCBI lineage: Eukaryota > Metazoa > Arthropoda > Insecta > Trichoptera > Limnephilidae > Hesperophylax > Hesperophylax consimilis. Next base: position 7,772,044 of record NC_142840.1, on the reverse strand, counting down.
TTGATTCACTACCCACCCCATATAAATCTAAATTGATAGTCTAGCTTATCAATGTTTTCTGCGCAGGGTCTGGTTATTTTAATGTGCGCTCTTCGGCGGTCAAGCTACGATTAATGTCGTAGTTTATTCAAAGCATCCTCGAACCTTCCAGGTGCCATAAATCTGTTCACATGGTTTGCCTCCAGTTCGTCGAAATTATACCCAGATTTCTTGTTGTAAGTCTATAAATCGAGAGAGAGAGAGAGAGATATTATAAAGCGTGTTTTACATTTTAAGTTTATCTCAGAAATGTCACAACCTCAATTTTTTTCAGTTTCCTTCCTAAAAATAAAACAGTGCTATTACAAAATTCATCAATTATTTTCGCATAATTCCTGCAATTATCCCATATTCGAGTTTCTGTAGTAGACCACAAGTGCATGCTATTGAATATGAAAAGTTAAAACAATATGATAAGTAACAATCTAAATAGAAATTGCCACTTCTGATACTCCTGCGAGTAAGTTATGACATTAAGTCCAGATCACTTAAAATGATGGGATTTTTTCACAGAATAACTAAACCTTTCAAGGATCCTCAATCAATTCTAACCCTTTACTATGCCTTAATTAGAAGTAAACTTGAATATGGAAGCACTATTTGGAATCCACATTATTGCAAGTATGAAAACATTATAGAATCGGTTAAAAAAAATGCTTAGACTATTATCTTTCAAATGTGGACTACATGAACTTCTTAGATCATACGACGCACGTCGTGAATACTTTAAGATTAATACACTTAAAATAAAAAGGCAATTGACTGACCTAATACGTTTGCATAAAATTATCCACGGCCATCTCATTATGTCTTAGCAATATTGAAATAAATGTCCCCAATTCCCATTGTTTAAGACACCATAGCATTTTTCACCTGAATATTTTCAAAAATAATATCGCCTATTTTAGCCCTCTGACTCAAATGTGTCGACTGTATAGTAAGATTGAGTGTGCTGAAGTGAATATTTTTGTTGATAATTTATATGGATTCAGAAAAAAATCTGCTATTGTTAAGTTATATGTTGCACTGATTATATTATGTATTATTGCGTCTCTTACTTTTCTGTAATATTTGTATTTCATATGTATTTTTAATTTTATTTGTTTTATATTTTAATCTTTATTTAGGTATATGAAAATTAATGTGTCTTTGTATGTGTATTTGTATGTTAACTGAGTTTTTATAAGTGGATTGTTCTCACGTAAGTGAGATCGTCTGTAAAAACCCAGTATAAATAAATAAATAAGTTAATTCCAAAAATTGACATTCATTAACGGCCCACCCTATTGTATGTTATACACTATTATTAGTTATTGGGTAACAGAAGTGGGCGTTTCAACATGTGCCACTCTACTTTTCTCTTTCAAACATTTATTCACTGTTTACAATACAACATCGATGAAGTTATATCAAATTATTAACTGGGTAATGTTACGAATTTCGTTTATCAACAAAATGTACGAACTACGTGAGTATTGCAAGTACATAACACCGTACTCGATACATAAAAAAACAGTACCTGTCCATAGGTAGCGCAGTTCCATTTAACCCAAACTACACACATTTAGATTATGTGTATGTACCTATACACTGCCGAAAGTAATGTCTTTGCCAAACGTGACTGAGAAACAGCTTTTTGTCTCTTATTGTTATTAGCAAGAAAGGGACAATAAATGTACCTTTACGATAACTGAATAGATAATCCACACACCTAAATAGAAATGCTTTCCATGAAGACAGATTTGAATGGAAATCAATGTCGCTACTGACTTACAACCTTTTGACTATTTATATTGACATCGCATTTATTGTGTTCTTCTTTGTTCTGTGTAAACGATCATCGAAAAATATTCTAAAATGTTAACATCATTTTCTTATTATTTAAAAAAATACTTATTTTCATTTGCACTAGATTTTTGTTTTCTGAAGTCCAATAACAAGTTTGTAACGTTACGCATGCGAGTAATGCATCTGTCGGAGTATGCACTAGGTTCGACTCATCTTTGGTTGTGATATATATAATAGGTTTAACAAATCCAGTAGACTGTCAATTATTGACATTCGATGTAATCGGTATAGCTATGTGAGATTGGGTGTGGTTTTCCTAATAAATTATAATGTCACCACCTACGAAAAGTGACATATTGAGGAAAAAGTGGTTTTATTTTTTTAAATCTCTAATTATTAATTACGAATAAGTCCTTCAAATGATTTCTGCATATCTAGCTTCTTCAAAAATTTTGTATAAATGAAATGATTGACTCTAAATTGCTTTCTGATCATATTGAAAAAACCTACTCTTCTGTATAAGATTGTTAACTTCTTTATTAACTCACCAGCTTTATTCGAAAGTCCTGGGCCTTGATTCTCGACGAAGTCATTCCCCCCAGTGGAATGACTTTTGACTTTGGCGTATGTAAGTATGTACCTTCGACAAGACTTAAGAATAAGAATGTCGACCAACGTACTCGTACGTAGGTAGTTTCGATTGCGAGCGGCCTGGATTAGAGAATCGATACCCTGAACGCAATTCCAGATCAGATTAAATATAAAATTAATTCACATGTTATTATTCCAAAATATACCAATATAAAAAAAAATAACAGAAATGTTTGCGTGAATTTACATTCGAACGTCTTCGATGATAATAGAATGGATTTGGCAGATACAAGTAAGTATTTGTATTTATTTTTTTAATTATTGTTTACGCAGACTTCATAGGAGGATTAAAATTTAATAAAACTGAATACAGTTGTTTTTTTAATACGAAAATTTAAAAAATAAATCAGCGCTACACAAATTATAAAAAATTGTACAACGCTTTTTTTGTTCAAACATGTTATAGGCTTGCTCGTAATAAGTCTGCATTCTGAAGGAGTATTGCGTATTACTGTGATTTTTTTTTCTATTTGCACTGAAAGTCTGAATATTCTGATGTTGCAATGAACAGAAAATCCTTGGATCTGTGACCTATTCAAATAAAAACATAACTAATTGATTTTTATATTCTGTAAATTTCGATTATTTTAAATTGTTTGACCAAATTCACAGGAAATTAGATAAAATACCTTGCTTCGGAACACAGTCACACCTAAAAGGTACTTCTATCGGCTTGTTTCTTTAGTAGTTTTTAGGTTTGATGCACTCCTTAATTGTAAATACGTTTATGTAAATAAAGCACGCTTTCACGTTTTGTTACTGCATTACATGTTTTAGATGGTTACCGTGAGGTGACCGGGGATATCATCAAAATGACAATTCAACACACCTACAAAAAGTAGTGTAAAGTCATGAAAAGTGATGAAACAAAAACTAGGTTAAATATGTAATTATTTAACCTAGTTTTTGTTTCATTACTTTTAATGACTCTATATTACTTTTTAAAGGTATCTTGAATTTTCATTTTGATGAAATATAAAGTAACCGTTTTAGATAGTTACGTTTGATAAGTCGAATTTGTAAGATTATTTGAAAAAGTGAAATATTGAATTATACGGAATTGTAAATGTTCCCGCGATTTCCTGCACATTTGTAAGGAATTATAGATACAGAAATGTACAGAATTGTCATTGACGTCATTGTAAAAAAAGATTGAAAGTTTTGTAGATAAATTATATTGGCTTCAGAGAAATCAATAATCTTACTATAGTGTAATTAGTAGAACCAAAATATTTTAATAAAACGATTAAATTATGAAGTTCAAAATAATTGTTTTTTGTAAAATAAAAATTAAATGAAGCATTATAAAAATTCGAGGATCTTAATTGAAAATTATTTTATTAATAAACTTATTACAACACTATGTCATTACACAAATCATTTGCAAATAAAATATGCTTAGCTTTCAACCAATTCTCATACTTTAATTACCTAAGACGATATAATGTAATCGACAGTAATACGCAATGATCATTCTTCGTATAACCCGATTATGTTACTGTCAATATTTGACAAAGATAACATGAAAATTCGCAGGTAGCTCATAAGAAATCTGACTTGCGTAAGAAAGAGGTAGGATATTCTTAGCACATATGTAGGTAGGTACTTTTCATTCTCATCAATATTCAGCACGAATTTACTACTTATTTTTACTTTCTACATATCAAATTAGTATTAGAAAACATTATTAAAACAAAAGTGTATCCATCTAAACGCGAATTTAGCAGTTTTACAAACCGGTTTCGCCCTTAATACTAAGATTTAATTGAAACAAACAAAATGTTTATTTAACGAAAAAAAATAATATTAAAAATATTTAAAAAAAAAAATTTAAAAAAAAATTAAATTTTACCGTAACTTTTTTAGAAACTTGGATATTCCGAAGCTCCTAAGCTCATGATGAAAATTACGTAACGAGCTGAAATTTGTTACAATGACACATACATTCTAGAACTAAAAATCAATATGACATGACGTCAGAGGTCACCGTTTTTACTGCTTTATACAAACAGATTTCTTCTTTACCTATTTTTGGTTTTCTCCTGTTTTTTATAGCAAGCATACTTTTAATACGTACCTCACAAATAGTCTTAGGTGGGAATACTATGTATTTTTCTACTGGTATTTCAATGAAAGGTGCTCAGAAGAACTGACGTCAATGGTTCCGTTCACACGGCCGGCGCGACACAATGTGCAGCTCCGAGTGAGTGGTTTATTTATGCTCCGAACTATCAAATGAATAATTAAGCAGTCAAAAGGGAAACATAAAGTGGATGGAGATGAAATCAATTCAAATGATTTATTCGGACCTTTCCAAGGGCAATGTGCGTGCCCTATTAACTAATGTACCGATTTCAATGAAAATTTGAAAGTTTGTTCTTATTAGTGCCAAAAGTGTTTTGAGATGTTTAAATGGTATAAGAAATCTATACACCTGAGGAATATCTATGCACCGTAATGATATACGGAGTAGAATTAAAGTCAATGTAATGTAGTTTTTTACAAAGTGAATTTCATGATACTACATGAAGTAAATGATAAAAGTCGGGGACGCCCGAGGAAAACGTGGCAATATCAAATGTAAGGTTTACATTTAATGTTATTATTATATTAAGTTTACATATATATATATTTTTTTAAATGATGTAATTGTAAAGCTACACATCTTGATGCAGGAATGCCCTAGTGAGATGTGCAGAGTATGTTTTTATATTAAAAACTGTTTTTTGAATAAATAAATAAATAAATAAAAAATTGAATTAAATAGGTACTTATGTGAAGTTAAATGTGGCGTACCTATGTGATGAACGTAGAAAGGGATGAAAGGAGAATGTATAACGTAGAATTGAAGGGTAGATGAAGTACATGGCATGATCAAGTGAAACAAACGCGTAAAAAGTAAACTTTTCAATTATTTACGATAACATTATTTCGACCTTTAAAATGCAGCCAGTTTTCAGGTACACTAGAATTTACAATCTCAACATTTTACTCCAAACCATTCATAACCCCGAGCAATATTTCGACACGAAATATTTTTTTTAGGTTGCATTTTGCAGTCCATAAAGAATTCGATTATAAATAACTTATAATTATTACAAGGCATTTTAACAAAATCGCTGAGGCGAAAATATTGTGCAAACCACAACAAAACATGAAAATTGCATTTTAATAAAAAGGTGTCAAAAAATTTTGTTTATCAAGTATGACGTCATTAAAATGTAGCACCTTAAGAAGCTATAATAATCGTAAGTAGGTTACCTACCTGCAGACAGGTGACTCATGATAACTTAAATAACATCTCAACGATGACGTCATCTTTCTGAATATCTTACTCACCTGGGAGAAAAAGAATCGTGTTCTATAAGTAAAAACCAATCTGGTTTTTTTGAAAATAATACCTAATCTAAAAATAGATTTAGTGTTTTTGTTATTTTATTTTTTTATTACGAGATTTTAATACTACTCTTCCATAGAATCGTTAGTTTGTGTTGGGAAGATGAGTGCACAGTACATTATTGTAGTTATTTATAAGTACTTAATAATATGATAGGTATTACGTGTTATAGTACCTAAGTACATTAAAGTTATAAAGAAAAAAAAAGTTAGATTATATGTTTGGTAGATGTGATACAAGTGTAAGTAGTTATAGTAGATAAGTAATGTAATTTATACAGAAAATGGGTGGGTTTTTTTAGTAATTCATGTAGAAAGAGTGATTTTTGTAGATAATAATATTCGTACTTGTGTTATGAAGCAAAAATTTATATATCTGAACTATTAAAAACTCTCAAACGAAGAATAATGGCGTCATGAAAATTGCAAAACTTATTTATATTAGAATTTTTTTAGTTCAATTTAACTGTTAACTAATACCAGAAATTAAATAAATTTAAAACGTTTTTTCGCATTTTGTTCCAGAGTGAGACCAAATCATTATCCCTGTTTGTTTGATCTAACTATAGGGTTTTCCAACAAGAGGTGTTATTTTGATATTGAATCGTAAAAGATCAATGGTTTCGTTGCTTGTGTGGCACGTAGCGCCGTCTTGTTGAAAGTAAACGTTGTCCAGATTAATACCATCCAATTCCGGCCATAAAAAAATCATTAATCATCTCTCGATAGCTCAATCCATTCACCGTAACTATTGCTCCTGCCTCATTTTCGAAAAAGTAAGGTCCAATGACTCCGCCGAACCATAAACAGCACCAAACAGTCACACGTTGAGGATAGAGAGGATTTTCAACAATAACTCTTGGGTTTTCCGAGCCCCAGATGCGACAATTTTGCTTGTTGACGAAGCCACCGATGTGGAAATGGGCCTCATCACTTAAGATGATTTGCATTTGATTCACTCAAGTGAATTTTAATAATTTCAATGCGTTGTTAAAGCATGTATCGTTCCATTTTTATTAATGGCGTAGTTTCTACTTGTCAAATGTCAAAAAATGACAGCTTTAAAAGTAACATCTACCGAAATAGGGGGCTATTCAAAAGCACACCTCTTATTGGAAAACCCTGTATTAACTCCCACCTATACATTTGAAAAAAATGTTTTTTCCTCTTCTACGGAAGCGAAAGCTTGAACGATATAAGTGATTTTTATCTTATCTCGGAATAACTTAAGGCCCTGTAGTAAACGTTCAAAGATGACTTGAAAGGGATATATGTAAATACGAATGTTAGAGGGAGCGCGATAATATTAAAAATCGATAATAATTAAGCGAAAATGGTGAAAATATTTAATAAAACACAACTCGTTTGAAATAGAGAAAAAATCTTTCGACAAATGCTTTAGATGCATTTAAAGATACACTGTGAATTTTTTCATGTTAATAACATAAAATAACAATAAATATATAACATAAATAACAGAAGCAAACGTGATTTTAATCATTTTCGTAGATTTATCTATATTTTTGTACAGATATTATCTATATTTTTGAACTTAAAAACTTAAAAAGTTAAAGAAAAACTTGTTCTTAATCTGCAGAATTTAAGAATGCGGGGGCTTAATATTATATACTTAAGCGGAACAGTGGATTGTTTTATTTATGAAGTTATTTTTGGGAAACCGTATCCTGTTTTCTGTTTCCCCAATCTATGGATAACACAGATCAGAGTTAGCTTCGCCTAACACTTACGCAATAAGAATGTTTACCTATTATTAGTTTCAGAATCAAAATACATTTAGGAATGCGAACAAATCCATGCGTATTTTATTTCAAATCAAATTGACTCTCATCCGTTCTTCTTAGAGCTTTTAGTTGAACATTCAAATTTAAAAGCTTCACAATTTTTTGCGCCGAATGTCATAATATTGTCGTAAACATCTAACAAGGCAAATTTGTTTTTTTTTTAATTTTCCGCCGTTCACATCTATAGGTTTAATGTTAAATGAAAGAAAAAAGGTCAAATGATTTTTAAGTAGTAATTTGGTCATGTCAGATGAGGCAAACCCTCAAGCTGAAAATTTTTTTTTTTTAAATTAAGTAATAATAATTTTAATAATACTTATAATTTTCCTGGTCCTCGGTCCTACATCTTAGAGGAATTTCACTCAGACGAGAGTTTAAAAAATATCTTTTCAGCTCATAAAACTCTTCACTTTACTAAAATCATTTCTATGATGAACTTTTGAACTTTGAAATGTCTATTAAACTGTCAAAATATTAGATATGATACCATAATTCATATCTTACAATATTATTCAATGAAACGAGTATCAATAAAAATCAGACAATTATGCCCTTCTTGTAAAGGATCAAATGATATTCATCATTTCTTTATTAAATCTAATTCCTAGAAGAAGTCGGTTAATAAAACTAGAACTAAAATGACAAATGCACCAAAAAAAATTACATAATTTTCGTTTCTGACTTCAATGATTTGATCCATAGGCGCTACATTTATAAATATTTATAACTGGCATTAAATAATGTAATAAATCGACAATGTGTATAGCAAGGTTAAATCAGATGGTTTATGGTAAAAACAATAAAAAATAATGTATTCATTTTCCGAGCCGTGGTTGACCCACCCTGCTTCTGATTATGCGCCGTAGTGTTGTGTTTTACGCGTCTAACTTTATACGAGTCGAGTAGTCATAGTCAGTCGGCAATCAGCAAGTTGCGAGTCAACCGTCTCTACTCAATATAATCCCAGTCTGTCTCCGTAGCTCGAACGTTATAACTACAGTGCTGGGCATATCATGTACTCAGCACGTTGATAAAATTGTGCTGGTAGTGTTAACGATATACGTACTAGTGCAATACGCCCACTTGTGTTATATTACAAAGCTTTATTTTATTGTACTATATTATACTGTACTACAATATGCTATTTGAAAGTGATTACTCAATCTCAGTGCTACTCAACAAGTGATTCATTACAACAAATATTTTCGAAATAAATAATAACAATTCATTTTGTTTATTGGGTGAAAAATTTAATTGAATTGATTAGTTCAATGCAAGACTTTTGAAGAATTTCAATGAAATATCATAACTACAGTGATGTGTAAATCGTGCTAATTATATTGTAGTCAATATTTCTTGGCAGCCTTAATCGAGAATGTCAAATGCGTCCACTTAGATCGAAAGATATATCGCTGGCGTGTTGAGATCTTTTATCTATCGTGCTGTCAGCTTCGTTAATGAGATCTTCGCAGGAAAACTCATAAGAGAAAACGAGAAAATGGGCGGGAAGAGATTGGCTTATAACTCGCTCCAGTTTCTTGTTCTGCTGTCTGCTAGTCTTGCTCTAGTGTCGACTTATGGAGAAGGTGAGAAATTATTTCTAACCGGTTTACGTATTTTGTAGTTGTAAGTTATTACGTTATTCATCGTTTTTGATAGCAGAACGAAGCCATCGATAAGTTTGCGCACTTGAAATTGCGCCTCAAAAGATCACGCCTCAAAAGATCGTGTCTCAAAAGATCCGCGTCTCAAAAGATCACGTCTCAAAAGATCGCGTCTCAAAAGATCGTGTCTCAAAAGATCGCGTCTCAAAAGATCGCGTCTCAAAAGATCACGTCTCAAAAGATCGCGTGTTCTGACGATCGCACACGATATTATTGTATTGCCAAATATGGTCTTGCGGATACATTGTTTATTTTGGAATAAATATGTATGGTGGGCATGTAAATTAATGAAGAAGCACATTAATTGCATTGTTATTGTACACCAACATGTAATGTTTTCTATATATTATTAAGTTGTGAATACAATGCTAAAAACGCGCTTAAAAATCCTCTTGTATACATTATTTTATTTCGTATTCATAGTTACAACCAATACAGTAGCCTCAGTCGTTTTTTACGTTGTGTTTATGTAGTATGTATATATTATACGAAACAAACAAGTTTGGATTCAATTCCATACACATTGGAAGTACTACTGTTAGTACGTGGCTGCAAGTTAATACAATCTATACAGCTAATTTTAACTCAAGATTCGTATTTGTTGTAGATAAGTGCAATATAGATGATTTTTTATCTAGGTATTTACAGTTTAAATCCACAATCAAATGTGCCTGCGACTTTTTGAGGCACAGACTTACATGCGCGATCTTTCGAGGTTTTTCCCATAACAACTAATAAAAATGCTGTGAGCTACATTTCACTAAAAATGTATTTATTTAACTTAGGTTGCCTGCGTATTCTTTGCAAGAAGCAACATTAACATATAAAGTGGTATATGATGACATCCACTTAGTCTTTTAAGACATTACTGTAATATGATTTGTTTAACTGCACACTACGGCTGGCTGTTTTTCTCACCCACAAGTAATATTTATTCATGCATGATTTTGATATATAATAATATAATTTGAATGCAGTTATACCTCCTCTATTAGTATGGGATTCTGGTACATCATTTGTCTTAGGCTTAAGCACAAGGTTATCTAGTAGCGAATCTATCAATAAACAGATCGACACACCTAAATTTGCAGTCGGTGACGTCACCACAGTAGATTACATTATATGACTGCAGTGGAAAATAAATCCCTGGTTTTATTTTAACTAATCATATTTTATCTGAATAGTTCAATTTAGAGTAATTAAAATTATGTTAATAATATTAAAATTCTTACAATTATTCACTTCATTATACCTTCAGCATACATTTGGAATTGATTAAAATTTATACGGAAGGTATGTAACCAAACAAAAATTAATAAAATAGGCGTTGTTTGAACCGGTTTTAGCCGTGTTTGGTGAACAGATCTGAATAACCAGGTACTTCCACATTTTCTTCTTCCTCATTTCATTCTCCTCCCTAATACCTTCAGCCTTTCATCATTCCCCGATTGGTAATGACATAGTCTCGATCTCGAGCAGTTGGTAAGCTCACATTTGATAATTTACCGACGAGGGCGGCAACACGTCCTAACACTGCAGTTTTTTGGCATTTGATGGGTTTTGAGTTCATGAATGCCATAACAGAACCTTGAGATTAGTGTATCATACATCATTCCCATTCGAATAGCTTTATATAATAAGCCAAAAAAGCAAAAAAAACTTTGAAGGAACTCAAATAGAAATATACAAAAAAAAACTTCGAATAGCAAAAAACATGGCAGCTTTAGTTACTTTTGACTGCCTGCAATGTTATCTACTTCGATCTGTGATAAGAACTACGTCGAGTCATTTATTAATATTTCTCGATATATAATCGAACAACCTTTCACAATAACCTGTATAATGTTGGTTTTAAATGATAAGGAGTTTCAAGATAAGTAATTCTCCTTACGATTTGAAAGAAACTCGACACCAGATTTCAGAATTCTCCGATTGTCGGGTTTTATTCGGCGGTATTCGATCACGTTTATTTTAATGTGGATTACCAACAATTTTTTATAAGAAATAAAAGTAATTCTCGAAAACATGTTGACAATAGTAAAGTTCTTGATAAGTGGTGACCACAAGTTGAATTTGCAGTGGTATCCATTTCCGCAACAAAAAAGACAGGGGCGCAGAATAAATTCATATAAATTTAAAAAAAATTAATTTACCACAACAGTTCCAACCTAACCTAACCTAAATTCGGGCAAACCGAAACGCTTACAACACACTTCAATTTGGTTTAGTTATTCAGTACTTCAGCAGCATGTAGGTATACAGGGTGTCGGTGGTAAAGTGCACAAACTTCAGGAGGTGATTCCAAGTGATGGTAGAAGAAAAAAACATTTTTTTTGGAAATTCCGTTGTTTTTTTTCCATACAAAAAATATTTTTCCATTAAAGTATATTATTTTTATGTACCGCCGCCCCGGGAACCATTTATAGGATAACCAACACCTCCGCCATAGGTCACACCTTCGCTACGTTTAGTGATTTAGCTGATGTGCCCAAGCTTATCGGGTGAGGTGTGTTCCACCAGCTGCGTGATGTGCCAGATCGGGAGAGGTTGGTTTGGGGAGACCCTTTGACCTCTCCAAGTGATATCTCCTGACCATTGACTAAAATGCTCTTGACCCATTGCCTTGCACAGGATTAGATTCATAAGTCCATCACTCCTGGACACGCTAATCCCTAGATTCCTACACACCTCTAGAACTATTTCTCATTCCTTTCCTTTCACACAGTATCCCTAAAGATGAAATAGGCCTTGAGGGAAATTATTTTCCTCAGGGTCTCCTGTGTGGAGTTAAGGTTAAAAAAAAACTAAAATTAAACGTTGAAATTTCGAAAAACTTTGTTATTTTTTTTACTTGTAGTATCATTTAGAATCACCTCCTGAAGTTTGTGCACTTTACCCAGGACACCCTGTATAACCGTGTAAATATACATTGTTATAAAAAAGACATTTAATTCGGCGAAAATTTATGGAATTTAAGGATAAACAAAGCCTTTCTTCTTCAATAATAGCAATATTTGTTCACACCACTATTTTTAATAAAAATTACCAATATGTTTCAAAACCGAAGGTTTCTTCATCAAAATACAAAGTAGGTACATGAAAAATAAGACATGCGAATAGGAAAAAAATAATATCTATCTTTTTATGTGCACTTTGAGTCCTAAAAAAACCGTTGGCTTTCATACATGTTTATAATATTACTTTTTTTTAAAGAAAGGATGTAATCATGTTTGGTGATTTTCATTCTACCCTAATATTACATCCCAACTATCCCACTAAGCACGGTAAGCAGTTAAAGAATGTGATATATAAGCGTCCTTAATATTTTTCTATGATAACAAATACATAATCAGAAGATTATTCACTTCCATGGAGACCTGGGTGGCCCTAACCAGGCATGTGATTTTCAGGTCAAGGATAAGGGATACTAGCATAGGTACCTACCAAAATGAGATCATACATTTTGTTGAATCACGATTTAGTGTGCGAAGAGCTGAAATGCATCGTGATGGTAATAGGATGATATCCATAAGTTATATTATATTAGATACTAGCTGCCGAGTACCTGCCTTTACTCGGAGACTTTTCTCTACTTTCTATAAATATGATATGCATTTATTATATACATAAACCTTCCGAAAGAAATTCTCTAATTGAAGATGAAAACCTTATTAAAATCCGTTGCGTAGTTTAGTAGAACTAAACGCACAAACAGATACGGATAGCGACTTTATTTTATGATATTTAGAGATGATATCATGATAGTAAATTACGTAGGTTTAAGAATAGTCGATGCAGTGTTTTTATGATGACGATAAATTGCAAAAATGGTCACGAAAATCATCTGCATGTTGTTTTGTTGTCAAAAAACTGCTTTTTGTCATGATTACAATGTTGGCAACACATGATTTTAAAAATTTTAGCCCACCACATGGTTACTTTCAAGTTTTTGATATTTGTATATGTATTTACGCCCATTAAGGCTTTTAAAGTATACATTTACATAATTTATATAATATACTCATAAATAATGCTATAGATAAGTATGACTGACAAAAACAGGGCAGTAGATAAGTATGACTGATATAAACAGTACATTAGATAAGTATGACCGAAAAAACAGTGCATTAGATGAGTATGACTGATATACACAGTGCCGTAGATAAGTATGACCGACAAAAACAGTGCAGCAGATGAGTATGACTGATATACACAGTGCAGTAGATAAGTATGACCGAAAAAACAGTGCAGTAGATGAGTATGACTGATATACACAGTGCCGTAGATAAGTATGACCGACAAAAACAGTGCAGCAGATGAGTATGACTGATATACACAGTGCAGTAGATAAGTATGACTGATATAAACAGTGCAGTAGATAATTATGACTGACATAAACATATTTACAATTATTGTGCACGAAAGAAAAAATAATAAAGATAATACAAGTAATTTAAAGGTAAGCACACATCCATAGGTAAACAGTTTCTACAAACAAATCAGCTCAACTCGATGAAAAAAAACGTATTAAAGTAAGCTTATATTGCAATATTGATGCACTAAGTATTATACCACCAATATCGGATTAGGTATTTGTTTCCCAAATGTTTTATTATTATTCAATATTGCGACGTTGAAGAGGAATAGTTACAATAATATAGTGATGCTGACCCGGTGTCGGCCCCATAAATAAACCACTCACGCCGGCCCTGAATCAAATGGAGCATGACGCTAGTAAACACCGTAGGGGCGCTCTGTTAGTGCTAGGTATTATCAGCGCATTAGCTTCTTGGCTCCTTGGTGCCTTGGGCCTTACAGGGTCGGCCCCGGGTACTGTCTCGTAACATTCCTGCCAGGAACACGACGGTTCCATGGCAACTCAGGACAGTGGCAATTCATCACACTTGATAAGTGACAGTCATTAAAAATGATGAAAAACAAACTGTCCTATAAACCTCACCTAAGGTAACCTATTTAACTTATTTTTTTTATTTTATTTCGTGACTTTATATGTATAACTTTTCAAGAGTATATTGAATTTCCACTGTTCTGAGTTGCCCGGTAACAGTTTATTTTTACGTTAAACTTGTGCGAAATGACAAATATTTTCTCTGAGTTGTAGAGCATTGTTTACCTTCTCCATCGTACACGTCAAGAATCTAATTTAAAAAAACGAAACTACATTTAGTCATTTGGGACTGTGGAATATTTGATAATATTTGGAAATTTCGTAAAAGAAATCTGATCGCCGAAGCAACATTTCGATTCAAATTTTGATACAATCCTTCCACTCTAAACCAAAACAAAATTCCTTTGTTATATTATTAGTCATACCAAACTTTATGGTGATTCGATTGATTGATTTCTTGTATGAGCAATCTTGTGGAAATGTTATGTTTATTACATACGCGCGATGCATTGTACAAAGGTTTTATTTGGTAGAGGAAAACAATAAACAATGTACTCAGCGTTAGCAGGTTAAAGTCGTTCTTCAAAACATAAACATCGAACTTCGATTCATTTTTGTTCAGTTTATCGCTAAAATATCACTAGTATTACCTGGTTTTATGACAATTTAATCTTAGACTATTCTTGAAACAAATAATACAAAACTTACCTACTATAAATAGTTAATACATGAATATTTATGCATAGGTATGTCCTTATCTAAGACAGCAATAAAAAGGGATCTCAATAAATAAATAATTATTAGTAGTTACATACTGTCACACTCTGTCACAGAATACATAATTGTCTCAGAGGAGCAAAAACGTGTGAAAAAGAGTTGAATAGGACAATTTTAGAGGGACAGGGTACCTATAAATATCGGTAAGTAATTTTAAATATACTAATGTCAGTAGCGTGGGTAATAGTAGCTCCTTAATGCAATTAGTTATTCAAGATAAATAAATTATTAATTTTCAAAATTAAAAGTAGTTATTTTAATATTGAAGACAATATTAGTGATTTTTTAAACGAAAATCTGAAACAGAAAAATCAGAAAAGGAAACGGTCACATCTGGGACTCGAACCCAGGACCCTTGTCTTTCCGGGACAATGCTCTACCAACTGCGCTAATGGGACCCTATCCTACTCGGTCACTTTTAACTGTATCATACTTCGAATAAGAACTACCAACATTGTCTTCATTTTCTTCACCGCACATTTTTATTGGCAACTATCTTTATGTATGATCGCAAGATTCAACCCGAACTAAATGCAATCTTAGACAGCGTCTTTTAGATAAACCTATCTTATTGTTTTTATTTTTAATGTGCGACATCTATTGAGATTTTTCTGTTTCAGATTTTCGTTTAAAAAATCACTAATATTGTCTTCAATATTTAAATATTACAATTTGAGGTTTTACTCAATAAAAGTTATTCCGAAAAATAATAGTAGTTATTTTAAATCAAATATCATACAAGCGATAAAGTAGGCACCTACTTTTATTTCATTAATAATTATTAATTTGAAATGTGTATTTCTTTTGTTTAAATTTTTGACAGATATCGTAATTTTTCAAATTCACTAAAATTCGAAACACACTGTGAGGCAATTTTTTTCAGCTTGACAAATCCTACATACCTAAGTGTGATTATTTCAAAGTTTGCAAAACGTTACGATAAATGACAGTTTTATTATTATTTCAAAATTTAAATTCAACCTGTTTCAGGCGCCATTTAGCTAAGTACCTGACTTCCTACTCATTGATATTGTGTTTCCTTCTTAGAATAATAAGACTGATTCTCTCTAGAATTGCATTCTTGTAAAATGTAAAGCAATAATGCTCATTCGTTTGAACTGAGATTAGCATTCCTAATGTAATGATACGCTGCTACGTTCATTAGGTGTAACAACATACAACATACGTCATACACCAAGCCTTGTGTATAGCATCTCAAATTCTGCACGAGACATGACGTAATTCATATTACCAGCAAATATCACTTCATGTGCTGACCTCCACGAGTCCCAACTACTCAGGGTTAGTGGAACTAACACCCCAGTAAACTACTTGAATGATGATGTTTTCGGATCAAGAATGATTTCTGAAGTCATTCATCCAGTTTGGAACACAGGTAAATTCTTAGTGTAAAATATAATACCGACGCGATATTTGTTCAATGGAGCGAATTTTAACTAAATCAAAAATTGTTTGTCATTTTAAAGAACGGGTTTAAAATTAAAATCTTCGTATTTATCATAAGCTCCACACAGAAGGCCCTGGGGTAATTCATCGTCTCTTCTTTGTGGATGCTGTGTCGAGGGTATCTCCTTCAACCAGTCTCTCCAAATCCGGCCCGCCACACATTAGGTGAACCCGGGCACAAAACGTACGAACGATTTTGAGTGACCTATAGTAGAGGTCTTGGTTATTCAATTAATGGTTCCCGGGCGGCACTACTCAAACCCGCCTCCCAAATTGAAACAATCACAAATGATTACTGATCGAACAAAAAATATAGCACCGCTTATGAAAAGGGTGGCCATTTAAAATTCCATTCATATATGAATGTACGGATGAAATAGGTATATTAACTTGTCATACTGTTCAACAAGATAGTGCTACTATTATGTAATTGTGTTACTATTATGTAATTGTATACATGTATGATAATTTGAAACCTGATAATTTAACTGTCCTAAAACGGGAAACTTTCCTAGTTGGATAGTCAAAAGCTTCCTTCCATATAATGTAATGTACCTTTTCAAAATAAACAAAATTTCCATCTAAAACATGTACACTAAACCTAGTTCAGTAAAACCATTAATTCATCTAAGCTTTGAAATGTCATTAAGCCATTGCTATAGTTATTTCATCGAATAAATTACATACCATAAAACATAAATCTGTTTATTTGTCACAATGAAAACTTTTAAAGTTCTGCACCGATTTTGTTTCCTGAAATACATTTGTAAACTCTTTAAACATCTTTTTAACGCTGTAAGTACTTGATTATAGGAACTATCTCAACTATGATAATACAATTACACAAAATTGATAAATTTATGCCGCTATCTTTAAGAGACGCACAGATAAAAGGTGTGTGATTGGTAAATAGTAGATATTAATTCAATAATGTTTTTAAGTATCACCTTAATGGTGCTGTACCATCTTTAAAGTATTATTTATAGTTCCTACCTACAAATTCCAAAATACTTAGCTAATTGACTGTCGTAAAACGCAAAAGCGTCCTGACAGTCAAAAAATTACTTTTGTAACGGGATTTTTAAATAAATGCACAATTTTAATGGTGAACACCGTTAGTCTTTATTTTTGAGTGTAATCAATATGAAAGTAGGTATGACATGTATTTAGTATAGCAGTTCAACAATAGTAAAACAGTGTAATAAACTTTAACAGCCACTTTATGGGTTCACTGAGAAAACAGGTTACACCTGCAACATTCCACCCAAAGGAACGTAATATGTTCCCTTAACCATTTTTTTATCGGTAAAGGTTACGAATTCCGCTTCACGGTAAATATGGAATGTTTACTTTGAATTAATACTTGAATTTAGTTATATAATTACTAAAAGTTACTATAAATGTTGGGGAACCTTTAATAACGCCTGCTCGCGTCCCCTTTAGAGTTATATCCCAGTTTTCAAGTAGTTTGTGGGCTACGCTATGTTTGTATAGACTGGTTTGTGATTTAATTCTAATACGATATTATGAATATAATCCAACTCTTGATATGAACATAGTCGCCGTCGGCTGCGACTATAACGGCGCCGCATACTAATTGACATATCGCGTAAGTGACTTAATAAACGAAATTAAAATAAAAAGTGCGTAATTTTCCGTCTCCCCCGACATAATAAATCATGTTTTGAATTAATAAAGCTAAATCCATTTATTTGAAAGTGAAATATTGCGTATTAAGAGTGAAGCCGAATAAGAGAAAAATAATGTTTTATCCTCTGGGTTAACTGCGTAAACTCTTTAAACTCTAAACCTTTCTAGAGGAAAACATGACCTTTCATCGGTCATCACAGTTCTGAAATCCTTCCCAGGGATCACATCTGTAATCCAGAGTGGTGGGGTGAAATAAACTAACGAATAGCATCCCTCGTCATGATTACGCAGGAGACGAAGCGATGCAGGCATGAGAAATTATACGAGATCGAAGAATTGATGTCGTTTGTCTGTCTGTGTATATCTGGGTCAGTGAAATATGAAATGTCTCTTTCAAAATCGGAGTGTGAACAATTCAGAAAAGCGATAAAGTACCTACCTCCAATATAATATTTAAACAGAAATTATTTTAATCGTAACTGATGTGTCAAGAATTTAAAGGTTCTTCGCTATTAATGCAATACTTACATTGTTAATAATGCGACTT
Source organism: Hesperophylax consimilis (assembly GCF_061612785.1). Taxonomy (NCBI): domain Eukaryota; kingdom Metazoa; phylum Arthropoda; class Insecta; order Trichoptera; family Limnephilidae; genus Hesperophylax; species Hesperophylax consimilis. Next base: position 7,753,354 of record NC_142840.1, on the reverse strand, counting down.
TTCTATAGATTGACGTTAACTCTGTACCGATTTTGGCAAAAAAAATGAAATATGACCATCTGCTCAATTAAGTGGATATATATCTTTTCTTGCACTGTATTCGAAATTCCAGCAACGATTGACCGTCGTTTTGGTTGTCAGACAGATGCATAATCATTTATTACTATGTCATCGTATGAATAAAGCTCTTGATACTATAATAATATATGATATGCTCAATATCATTTAGATCTCTATCACAAAAAATTAACATCGCAACAACGAACACTCTACATTGGTATGCAATCAAATACGTACCTACGTAATTTGTACTTTGTACTGGCACTCCCATTATAAACACAGAAATGTCTAAGAATGTTTAACTACTGTAAAAGACATTAACATGTTTTTCTTATGATCATTTCAGGGAAAAATATGTTTAAATATATGTAGGTAAACAAGTTTCCGCACAGGCTCTGCATTTGAGCAGCCTACAAGCAAATAAAATAAATATTTCCTCTTCAATTTTTTGACGAAATATTTTTTTTCAAGATGCATCCATACCACGAATCCTACATTTTGTAACAATTGCATTGTTGTCATACTATTTTGCTTTTGATTACAAACTTTATAATATACAAAGATATACGTATAATTTTGTAAAAAATAATTTAAAGTAATACATAAAATGTTAAACAAAATATGTGAATTCCACAAGATCACAATATTTTTGACATCTGCTTAAAATGGCTTCCCAAAACATGACATTAATTATTGGTTTATCCATCATAAATGCGACATCTCGTGGCAGAACTGTCACAGCAATAATTAAAATTAAAAGCACATATTTTTCCACCATGCAAATTATGAAACGTTGCTCGAAATAACAAATTACATCATTCACCATATTAAAACCGTACATGGTTCGTAGTTCGAATATCACGACCAAACCAAACAATGAAAATTATATTCGTCCCACTCATTTCTCTTTTAAATTATATTGACGACATGAGATGTGCAGATGTGACAAATAAATTAAGTTTTTTTAATGTTAGATGTCAAATCCCACATCCGCTGAGTTAAAAAAACTTTATTTTGTAAATGTATGTTATACCCACCCACATAGATAGGTAGGAAGATAGGTGTTTCCTAACCGAAACTATCAGTATAAAATATTATCAATAGGTTAGGTTAGGTATGTATATTGTTCTATCACCAATGTATTAGAATAACACTGGGGTATTTTACTCCATCGTGTTTGGAGACAATCAAATCGATAATCACCGCCATTTTGAATTTTTAACTTTCGAACGGTATTTGAATTCGGCACGTTTCCACTTTTGGTTTAACTGTGATAAGCTGTCAAGCATAACGATCGCGTTATACATGACAGCTAAGTAGTAAGCGTTCAAAAAGAAGAATACAGAGAAGAAAGAGAGATAATATGTAAATAAGAAAGTTAGAGGGAGCTCGCTTATTTATAAATAACGATAATAATTAATTGTGGGAATATTTGATAAAATACGACTCTTTTAAAATACAGCAAAAATTGCTCGACAAATAATGCCTTAATCGCATAAAGATACCCCTTGAAATTTTTCATACTTAGAACATGTAGCAAAACAAAACAAAATGTGTTCATAATCATTTTCTTAGCATAATTTGCTATTTTTTTCTTACTGGGGAATTTCATATAATTACCGTTTCGACTACAAATGTATATATGTATGTTATTCTTCAAAAACAACATGTATTTTCTTAGGAACTTGTGTTCAAAAGAAAAATGTTATAAATAGGTAGAAATTTGATATGCGGGCTTCAAATGGTGTTGACCATCAAATTAAATGAATTTTTATGTTTTTTTTTATGTTTGATGGCTCTAAATAAAATAATAATATTAATAAAAAAACAATAATATTAATCAAAAACAATAATATTAATAAAATAAAATCTATTTATCACTTTGGTTTTTTTTAATAATTTTTTTTTAACGTTTCTCTGACTCGACATTATTAAATACTTCAAATAATCATGATAACACACGAATGATGCAGGTATGAGCAAGGTGTGTTTACATTCTAGGAAAAATACATGCACTTGTGTACTGGCTACACGATTTCACAATCTGTGACTTCAATGCTTATTTATTATAGATCTGTGATAAATTTGAAGTGGCTCATTGAGCAAGATAGATTAATTTTTAAATTGATTAATTTTTGGTTTATTAAGCCGTAATGCGTTTCATAATTTATAGCCAACGTTCAATTCAATTCAATCACTTTATTCATTTTAAAAACAAAAATAAACTTTAATCCTTTTCAATAGGTACCTACTTAAGGAAAACAATAAGGGTACTACTAATAAATGCAATTATAAATCCTACACAACTGACAAACAACCATTAATGTATCGTAAATGGTTGCGTAACAATCATGCAAAATCCAAAATACGAACGTCAGCAAGGGGGTAAATTTATATAAGCAGATTTTATACTAATTACAAAGCTTGTCATCTAATGCCGTCGCCCATAGGTAGGCAAAGAATTGGCACAAACCAAGAGTTGCAAGGGTGCGAGAAATGTTGCGCGACGAATGCTCTATGGTCTCTGTACACGGCAGATATCAAGTAATAATGTCTTAGCTTGCAATCAAGTAAACTGTCGGTAATGCAGATTTCTGTTTTCGCACATACCGCTTTTACGCTGAATGTCATTATCTTATCATCGTCAAATTGACCCACGGGTACTATTGTAACAGGTAATTTAATATAATAATATAAACTAGCAGTTAAAAACCCGCTCCGCGGGTTTTTGCTGCTGGGCCCTGCGGGCGGCACTTGGTTGGGCTGCGCCCAGTTTAAGTGATATTAACAACAGTTACATTTAATAGATAGATATTAGGTCATTCACAGAGAGAGGGTGAGTATATATTGTTAAAACACGGAACAGGAAGGAGTTAATGAATAATAACATGCTCAATTTAGGCATAATAAGAATGACAGTTGTTTGAATAAATGAAATTTTACGTATTTGTGATGGATTATTTCAAATGAAACACTATTATTGACTACATGTCTACAACTGATATTAACTGTTATGGTACCTAATATAATTTGCTCATAGGAGACTTGCAGTGCTTAAATATGTGTTACAACCGTCAATGTCTATAAGTTGAATCAATATCGTATAGTTTGTCACAACAATTAAAGATAGTTACAACAAAGTTGACTGAAATAATACATTATTACATATTGATTAATTGTACCCGTGTTTATGGATAAAAGGAGGGTAATGGTGCAATGTGATTAGCAGTCGGTTTAATTAAAAGGTGTGAATTTTACTCCAACTGGTGGAAATTCTTTTCCTAAAACTGTTACTGTATCTAATAAAGTTTAAAGTTAGATTATATATACACCTTCATCAGGAGAGTAAAAATCTATATATAAAGGTAGATTATTACAATATAGCGCCCCTGAGGTAATATCTCACAAAAGCGGCGCCATGCAAATTGTGCAATTAATAAATAAATATAATGTTTACATTTTATTATGTACGTATGCATTGATATACAATGGAAATAGATAAAATAATGTTATCCGATTAAACTTTATTTTATTAAAAAACAAATAACTTTTTTAACTTCACTTTATTATATACAACCAATACATGTTTCATGAACGAAGTATACACCGAAGTCAAAAATTAAATATAGATTACAATTGGAAAAAAGAAGTGGAAGGAGGGGGGAGGGGTAAGAGTAGGCTGGGTTTATAAGAATTATGAATTACAATATGAAAGACCAGTTAAGTGGGAAAATATTTAAAAGAGAGTTTATAAAAAAAAATTCTTGTTAATTACATCTACTTTTATAAACATGTTCTCTTATTTCTAAAATTTCGAAATTATTTATTTGTGATGCTTTATATCCTGTGTGAAGTATTTTAAGACCTGAAATTTTTTTTTGCATATAACCATAAAACAATATATTCATAAGACAAATAACATTTAATAACGGTTATTCTAATAAATTGATAGTTGAAATACTAAATAAAATAATTAAACATATTATCTTCAAACGGTATTTTTACCCTAGTTCTTAAGATATAAATAAACAATGGCGTAGAATTCTGTTTGTGGATAACGACACTTCTAAAATGATATATATAAACATTCCTGGTACTATTCAACCGGCGTTTTACACTAATAACAGAATGAATAAATATATTCTTAATAATATAGATTGCGAAAATCAAACAAAAAAATCAGGAGTTTATAAACTCAATTGGGCTGGATTTGTAATTTATTTTACAAAGGTAGAACCAATAGAAACTTTGAAGTCCGAACTAAAAAATATCTCAGGGTTCTAAATGGAAATAGTGAATATGAGTTTGCAAATCATCTTTTGAATCACACTTTCGATAAAAATTCAGGTCTTAAAATACTTCACTCAGGATTAAAGCATCGCAAATAAATAATTTAGAAATTTTAGAAATTAGAAAACATGTCAATATAAAATCAGATGTAATTAATAAGCAAAAAAAAATTATAAATAATAATGAAAAATGCCATTTCAAAGTAGAACTAAACTTCCAGAAGAAATCTTATTATTAAATGCTTGATGTTCAAGTAATTTTGCATATTTAAATATACGCGCCAGTCATTTGATTCGTTTCTTCACCGCCAGAGGGGCGCTCTGTCGGCCACCTAGCCGCGATGCGTATCGGGAATCGGCCATATTGAATTAACGCCTGCTTTTTTCGTCAAACGTCAAACGTAATCACGTAATTGTGGATAATTTTCACTGTAATGTAATTAATCCAATGGATTATGAACTTTCTAAGACATATTTTCTTCGATATTATCCAAAAATTGTATGAGCAGAAACGATATTTTTTAAGAAATATCGTATTACATGTGGCGATTCTATTTCAGTATGAAATGGTGTCTTAATCTTTAAAGTCTTATTTAAACATTTGACCAATCACAGGGCCTACACCGTCCAGACGCTGGAGTAATAATTTTATCAGATTGTAATTTGACAAAAGCCAGAAAACGGTGGAATTGCGCGTAAACATGTAAATAATAACACACGACTGTGAATCAAGTCAATCACCAAGTTATATTATTTGCCTAAATAATACATTTTAATGAATATTTAAAATTACTTTATATAGTTTATTTTGCAGAACTCCATTTTAATTTTTGGTTTTTGTTTTATTTATTCAATAATAATCAAACAGGTTTTTTATAAACAAGTTCTGCTGTGTAATTATCATTACGCGTGACAGCTGTTTTACCCTCTGAAGGCATAGAGGCTAGACAGTTTGATAATGCCTTCGCGAAGGGATTCTATTTAACACCAAGATGATAGCTTTAGGCTGGAAATGGTGTACCGTGCATGTCGGTCGTGTACATCCCTGGCGGTATTATGTAGGCAAATTAATGAAGAGTTGTGGTGCAATTCAATTGGTTACGCCCTATGTACGAGGACCATCGGTCCAGCTCGTCAGCGCTACGTCGTCGGTTGACAGACCGTAAGCATGGCACATGGGCTAATGAAATAGGAAGCGCAACACGGCATAATAACCCAAAAATCACGTTAATACTGTTACTGTCACGTTAACATGTTAATACTGCATCATACCTACCTAGCTACTTATTATTGGTGACCTTGGCTTCTTCATCATTTCTAATACTTTATTAAAACGCAGAGCCGGTTCAAAGACAGGAAAACCTAAGCACTGACCCTAGGCGCTATTTCGGAGAGCGCCCAAATTAGACGGCAAAAAACGAAATTATAATCTTAAAAAACAAAAAAGTACATGAATATTATACCTAAAGGTACATGATGTCCGGAAAACCGTTGTACAAGCGGGAAACTGGTGATTCTACATCACATTGAGAACCCATAAAATATTATTTACCCATCTGAACTAGGTATTTTTTTTGTATAAATTTTTTCTACTTCTCACAAAACAATGTATGTGTACTTATATTTATTATATACATTTTCTTTATTACACAACTTAGTTTCAGAGAAAAATGAAACTTTTTTTTTGGTTTTTGTTATGTAATTATGTACATTTCAGTAATAATATGAACTAAACATGTCAATTTGTCTGTCCTAGAACGGGAAACTTTCCTAGTTGGACAGGCAAAGCATCCAATATGTAATATGTACTTTCTTTTGATAAATAAATAAATAAATAAATAAATAAAAATAAATAAAGGTACTTTCGGACAGTGTCTAGAGGCTTCTTTAGATTTTAAAATAAGTCGAATTGCTGATATTAACCCTTAAGCGATCGAATTTTCAAATTAGCCTAAAAAATTCCAACTTATGTCAAAATTCAAAATTCAAAAAAATATTTATTGCACAAAAAGAGTACAAAGGGTAAACTTACAGGTTAAATCCTATTTCTTCCAGCTAACTCAACAAATACACATTATATCACATAACCCAACAATTACATGTTAACAAATAAATAAAAATAAATAACAGTAAATAAAAAATAAAAAACAGAGGTATTTAATTCATGTAAGGTATGACTCGATTTACTCGAAAACGAAAGCTCAAATAAAAAAGTTAAGCCTCAAAATCGACTACAAATTTGAAATTGAAAGTGAATTCACAAGTTTTCCGCTTGTAGTACGAGTTTCCGGATACTGTGCATATTTTTATGAATTAAAAAGAAAAACGAACGTTTCCAGGTAAAGATTAACTTCAAAATCTTTTATTTTCTCATACTACCTTCATAATAAGCGGAACATGTTTTTTGTGCCGTGATAGAGGACTTGGCTTATTAGTGGAATCCGACACTTCGAACCATTCCACCAAGTACGCAATTTTAAACAATACGTTTTATGTGTGAATACCACACAATAGTTCCATATGCTCTCCGCTGTTCTAAGTCAGTTGTGTTATATTGTGAGAATGGAGAAAGTAGTGAGAACAAGATTTTTGGGAAAAGGAAGGTTGGGAAATACGTCGCTATTCAGAACTGGTCACAACACGGTTAAAGCTATTTCAAGCAATGCGCAACTTTTCGGTTTTAGAATGTTACTGAAAGTATCTTCAACAAACCAAATTCACCTATATTATTTTCTAGGTAAGGTTGAAATAGGTAGATTTTGTACTAGAAAGCAGTGCTGGAAACGCATTGATAACGTGTTACGATTACCCTTATTTTTTATAGAAAACAAAAAACTGAATCTTAGACCATTTTTAGTGATTACATCGAATGTTTACGAACCTTGAGAAAGTTTTGAGGGGACGCGTTTTCACTAAGGGAATAAGTGCCCCAGGCGTTAAATTATCGCGCCCCAACTTGTTCCGGCTCTGGTAACAAGACTAGTGATGACCTTCTCATAAACAAGTACTTATGTGCCGAGGTGCCTACTCTTGGCTAGTTGTAGAGGTTATTCGTGATGAAACCGAAGATGTAAAGTAATAACCTTTTAGTTTCCATGTCGTGCTTCGAATACTCGTATTGTATTCAAAAATACACACAGAAATAAAAATACTTACATTATTTCATCACATCGATAAAAAACCAACTTTAAAACAAAAACTTTCTCGATTACTTTTCTTTATTTGTATTGTATTATGCGTTTGTCTTTTAAAATATTATTATTTACACGTGTTCCTAACTTCTCTTTACTACTTACAAAATTTTAATTTCTCATGTTATAGTATATGTCTTTTTCCATAACTTATATTATATGAAAGACGAAAGGCGTTGAAATAGCAAATTGTTTGTTTGTGGCATGGTGAAATACCAACATTTGAAATCGAAACGATGCGATGCTTGAAATGGTTTTAGCCGTGTTTGGTGTCCAGATCTGAATACCACTCGATTAAGCCAGATAACACAACCATTATTATTATATTTTTTTCATTAACCCCACACAGGAGGCCCTAAGTCATTTTTTGGGATGCTGTGTGGGAGATCTTTTATAAGGAAAGGAAATAGATGAAATTCTGGGAAGGTAAAAGGGGTGAGGTGTGGGTAGGAATCTAGGGATCAGTATTTCCAAGAGTGACGGACTTGTGATCTATCACTCGAAAAAATCAAATCGAAATTATTACTTTTGTCATAGTCCCACTTATAGACGGTATTCATAATACGAATGATCAAAATATGGTATAAAAAAATAAGTTCGTTGTTGGATTGATCAGCATTATTTTGTACCATAAACTGAAATGAAATGAATTATTTCGACTTGTACGAATGCTGAAATGATTTCGGTAGTATTACCGACATCTAGATTTCCATTATGTAATGAAATGGCAACCTTTACCGCTATTTGCCAGTAAGCTGATATCGCAATACGTTTATTGAGTCGCGTCGTTTAAAACAGGCTTTATTATGTAATTATTATTACTCCATGGATCGAATGTCGGTATTTCCCGAAGAGCTGACAAAACCCACTGTCGCACGTTGCACCAACTAAACGTTTTAAACCCAACATTAACGTTTATTGAACAAAAAATTTCTAAATCAATATTTTGTCAAACACGTCACTTTATTAATATTTCTGCTGCCAATTGATCGCATTTCTGAATCGGATACATCGTAATAAATTATAGTGTGTTTATTGTTATCAAGTTTATTTTGTATAACTCCATCTGAATTTTGAGATATTTTTTATATATTCCATAATACAATTTTATTCAAATTATAATAAATTATTTTATTTATAAACATGTTCTGCTGTGCAATTATTACTACGCGTGACAGCTGTTTCGCCTTCTGAAGGCATTATCAAACTGTGGTGACGCTACTCTTCCACATCTCCTTCCCCTCCCCAATACCTTCAGCCTCACAACATACCCCAATTGGGGATGCGGGATACCCATGATGCTCTTATTAATTTCCGTTCAAATTATTGTTGTAATAATAAAATAAATGTAAATTAATATATGAAATAAAACCTTAAAACAAAAATAAAATAAGTAATCTAATTGTGGATACCAGTCGTTGAGATAATTATGTTGTCAAAGGTTTTTTTGGTTCTGTAAAAATTATGGTTTCATTTAAAATAAAATATTACTCAATTTGGTTTTAAGACCAATGCTTCATGACCCGTGACCCATGGGTGCTTTTTGAAACTTTGGTCAACTATCGAAAAATAAAAAAAAATTCAGAGATATTGGTTTTCCGATATAAATTCATGGAGCAGGGATTCGAAAAACCTTTAGCTTTTTCCATTCACATTTAAACTATTTGATTGAAATCTAGGGAAACGCAATGAACTACTGGTAACACAAAACAAACTAATCAAAAAGCTATTTCACTTCAAACCTAGAACATCCACAAAAAAATTATATATGGAAACAAAACTATTAACATTAAGAAAATTACAAGACTAAAATACACACACTTTACACGGCAACACGATAAATTACATTTAAACACCATACATAGTCATTACAGCAAGCAATCCATTGGTTACAAGGGGGGCAACATATATAATTGCCCCCCAGAAACAATTTAAAATGAAAAAAGTGTGGATACGTTTAAAAAAAATTGTTCACTTTGATGCTCAATCAACAAAACAATAAAAGTGAATAATAGTGTGAGATGGTACAATATATTATTGTCCAAAAATAAAATTAGTGTAACCGAAACTGTGAATTATGAACAATTCAAAAAGTTAATTAAGTCCCTAAAATTGGATAATGATATATTGTACCCCTAATTTTCTTACACTTACTCAATCTGTAAAAAATATATATTAATTTGATTGTCTTTAAAAAAAAACTACTTTTCTAAATTTTTCTTGATATATTGTACCCTTAATTTCCTCACGCTTACTTAATCTGTAAAAAGATGAATTATTTTAATTATCTTTAAAAAAACAATTTTCTAATTTGTGTACCTATGTTAATATTATGTTTGTATTTATTTCAAAAGTTTTTGATTATTGTTTAAAAAATCATTAGAACTGAATGTAAAGACTCCTCCCATAAACACGAGCTCCTGGAGCTCAACTTATGGAGAAATAGAATAATAATGAATAAATTATTTATAAGTCTGCATATTGTTATCATTTATAATGTTAAATAATAAAAAAAAAAAAAAAATAAAAAACGTCACATAATAAAAAAAAAAAAAAAAAAAAAAAAAAAAAAAAATATTGTTATGTAATGTATTTATGTGTAATGTAAGTTAGATGAGTGAAAATATTATTTTATTTTATCTAGAATACAAACTTTAATAAATAAATTAAAAACATTAAAAAATAAAAATAATTTTGTCCAGCTGTAATTGCGTTTCATACCACTGTGCGTTGCACTATTACCCACCTGTGTCTTATCAAACCATGTTTCTCTTTAATAAATGTACGAGAGTTGAGGCAAAATATCTCGGTAAACCCAGAAAACTGCAAAAACAGTTTTACTTCATTCGTATAATATTGTTTCGACAATGCATGCATCTGTTCAAATCCGGCCTACATCTTGTAATTGTTTAAATACTTTGAGGCTACTTAGTACGCTAAGTAGGTACAATGTATTTACACAATGTACATTACCAGATCGTAAAGATGTTTGGCCAATAATAGAGAACACGGATTTATCTTTTTCTCGTAACGTAGTTATAAGCCTCGTTTTAATAACGTTATAAATTTTCCAGCCGCAGACAAAGTAGCGAAGTCAAGTAGCTTTTCCACGGCAAAAATAGAAACATCCTAACCAACATGGCTTTATCAGAGGTCGATCTACCTTAAGTAATTTAACTATCTACAATAATTACATATCTGAATCGCTCAGTCTGAAACAACAAGTGGATTCTATATACACCGATTTCAGTAAAGCATTTGATAAGGTTCGACATCATATTCTTATATCCAAACTCCGACTGTTAGGCATCAAAGGTAGTTTATTGACATGGATTATTAGTTACCTCAGTAATAGAGTTCTTTGTGTCAGGATTAATTTTATAGAATCCTATGTATTCGAGGCCACAAGTGGTGTCCCGCAAGGGTCCCACCTTGGCCCAATATTATTCTTAATATTCATTAATGACATTGTAAACATATTTAAAGATGTACAAGTCCTACTTTTTGCAGATGATCTAAAATTGTTTAAAAGAATACGAAATATATATGATTGCCTAATTTTACAAGCTAATTTAGATAAATTTTTTAAATGGTGCGAACAAAATATGTTATTTTTGAACATTGAGAAATGTCAAGTAATACGATTTTCCAGAACTCATTCTCATATCTTACATGAATATAATTTAAATAATGTTAAATTAACACCAGTATCACAAATTCGTGACTTGGGAGTTATATTCGAATCAAACTTAACATTCACAGCGCATATAGATGATATAACTAATAAGGCTTTAAAGATTCTTGGCTTCCTTTGTAGAACCCTAACTGATTTTAAGTCATTGGATTGCATGAAAACACTCTACATTTCACTAGTTAGAAGCCAAGTGGAATATAATTCACCTATTTGGTCTCCTTTCTATAAAGTACACTCTAACAAATTAGAACGGGTTCAACACAAATTTCTTAGGTACTTAAATTTCAAGCTTAAAATTCCAATAGAAAACATTAATTATGTAAATTTGATGAATGGACTTAATTTAATTACGCTGTCTGACAGAAGAACCATTTCAGACCTAATTTTATTATACAGAGTCATGAACAACCTTATTGACAGCCCTGCCATCGTTGCTGCTATTAAACTCTATGTACCGACAAGAAATACTAGACAAAATACAACATTCTTTTGCGACACATATAAAACCAACTATCAGTCAAACTCACTTACCAATAGGATGCATGATTTGGGCAACAAGTTTGGTGGTATTATAGATATATTCCATGATTCCCTTTATAATCTTAAATTCAAATTAAACCAACACTTTGTGGAATCATACAAATTATTGTAATAGATTTAACGATTAGATATGTTATTGTAATGTTTTATATTATATTTTGTTCTTTGTTATTGTTAAATATTATGTTGTTTAAAATGTTTCTTTACGCCATATTCTTCAAAAACTACTTGTATATTTTTTTAAAATTCTTCACTTTTATAACTCTTAGTATAAATTCTAACTCGATAACTTATGTAAAACTTATTTATAATCTATGTAAAAGCCCCTATGGGCGTATAACAACAACAATAAACATACCTTCCTGGTTTATGGTATTTATATTTTATAATCAATGTTCAGATTAGTTGACGTTTTTGGATATCTCTGTGTTACGACGGACGATAGTAATAATGATGAAACATTTATTTGTAAATGATTACTAAATATGTTTATATGGATATTTGCCTAGTTTTCAGTATTTTAATAAAAAAATGTAGTAGTGTCTTTAGTTATTATCTGCATACTTTCATTGTATATATAATTTATGAATACTGCGCATACTAACTATTTTCCACTTGGTTACGTGCGGTTTAATAATAACACTGCAGCTGCATTTTTTTGCATAAATACTACTAGGAATAATTCTGATAAATAATTAGGTACATAATCTAAATATTTTTCTTCTGAGGCAGGTACGCCAAATTCCAACGACTTAATGTGTTGCAATATTATGTATAGTTATTTAATTCTTTCGGACTTTGTGCATATTTAAATTCCTCGTTATCTAGAGCGAATAAAAATTGGCGGTTTACGTTTTTCAATTGCTAGTATTGCTGGCTTTGGTACGCTCTATTTTTTTAATACGATTATAGCCAATCGTTCAAACCATTTTTATATATAGTTTTCATAGGCCTTATACATTATTTTTTTCTGGGCTTATAAAAAGACTTATCTAAAAAAAAATCGATTATTGCAAAGGCCAAGATGTGTTCTACTCGCAGTATTTAATTAAAGCATCTGAAACATTTCTAGGCGACCAAATTTTCAAACCAAAAACACGTGATTTTGCATTACCACGTAGTGCATCGCCTTAAGGAGCGTTTTCACACATAACAACGGTACGTAAGTATTAAATTTTAAATTTGGAATTAAGAATTTTTATAATTATTTTTGGTTTAATTGGTTGGAAAACAAAAAACTCGAAATATTTGTACAATTCTAACGGCACACTTTGTGGTTGAATGAATGAATGTTCTCTTCATTTGAAGATGACTAAAATATCAACAATCTCATTCAGAATGTTACGGTGGCTGTACCTACCTGGCATTCCACGGTCTAGACTTTGTCAAGAGAAACGTGCTGCATTAGTGACGCACTATTGACTCACTGTAAGAGGAAGCCAGAGATTTTACAGAACCCAGAAACAATACTTGCTCATTATTAGTAGGTACCTACTGACAGCGTATTTCAAGCTGACAATATCTGCCGTTTGCGGCGTGTTTACACTAATTTGTATACTTTGTGACCTCGCAGCTGTTGACACAAAAACTGTAAGTAGAAAAGCTGATGAAAATAATAATTATTTTTTATTTGTCATTCGGCTACCGGTGGCCTGTGGTTTTGAATATTATTTTAGACAAAAACTTTTTGACCGACAAACTTTTTTTACACGTAATATGTAGTTATAGTTGTAGAATGTAAATAATTTTCGTTGCCTTTATATTTGCACCTCGTTTTAGATTAGGAGATAATATGTTATCTCTCTGGTGAGGAACAACCAATTAAAATGATAAAATATCAAAATTCTAATTTCATTGGCCTGTCTGGGACCCAGGAGTAGTAAGGTCTCGTGTAAAATGGCGACATCAGTTTCCCTTCAAATCAGTAGATCAATCAGTTCAGTGGTAAAGTGGAAGAAATATTTGGTAAGGTCACCATCGCGTTTTGAATAAAATTTTCCGCGGATATTCTAACTAAAGAAATACTAATTATTGTTTTGAATCCGTAAGATTATATTCATTCATAATCTATTCAATCATTTTAACACACCTATAAGTTCCATCCTCGATAAAATTATTCTTTTATTAGACTTTTTATTTCATCATTTATATAATTATATACACAGACTCTAGCAAAGTATATTCGTTAAGGTTTCACCTAAATGTAATTCATTAATTGGTTGAAATGTTACTTGTCATCGAGAAATATCTCGGTAAAAAAATTAAATTAAACTTCAAAGCAATTGGAGTTCCACAGGGTTCTCTATTCAGACCTGTATTATTTTTAATATTTATCAATGATATTGTAACAATATTTATAGGAGTAAATATACTCTTATTTGCGGATGACCTTAGGATTTACAACGCGATTACCTCCATCAATGATTAAAATATTCTTCCATCTGATCTTCATCGCTTACAGGAGTAAATTCTTTAGTTTTTAAATACGTCAATATTAATTAATCTCTAGAAACAAATATCTCCATTACAGTATCAACAATGTTCTTAGTAAAAAGATGTCTCCTTTCAAAGATCAAGGTATCTCACTCTTTGAAAATTTAACATTTGTCATTAATGAAGTAACAAATAACGCTATGAACTGCTTGGGATTTATTTGTGGAACAATAAAAGATTTTATACCACTCCATTATTTTTAAAATTTCCTCGGTGCCTTAGGAAGAACTAATTTAGAATACAAATTCACAATTTGGTCCCCATAATAAAAATTGAGAGAGATGTACACAAATTTTTAAGGTTAACCAATTTAAAAACTATCCGTACTTACCCATTGAGCTAATTAATTATGTTGATTTGTTGAAATAATTTGATTTAACCTACTTATCTTGCAGAAGAATAATGAGCGATTTGTTACATTTATACAAATTGGTACGCAATGGACGCACCTTACTTAACTCAGCTAATAATGTTCCGTGTAGCAAATTGCACCACGAGACTTCCAGAGTTGTTCTATGAGTATATTTATTGGTCGAAAACAATCCAGTTAATTCATTCCCCAGTCCCAGGCTACATTGGCTTGGAAATAAATCCAGTTCCGTTGATATTTTCGTTTATCCTATACTAAAATCCAAATCAGTACTTTCAAACATTTTTTTTGGCAAATATTATTATTTTTTAATCCAGCTACATTACGGGTGTGACTGATATGGCAAGATACGCTTACTCGCTTCCACTAAGACTAGGGTTGCCATCTCTAAAATTTGGCAACCAGGACAAGAGGCGTGAAAACCCCGGATTATAGAGCCCATAACCCGGACATGTCAACAGGTTTTTTTAAACACAGTCAGTGTAATAAAAACAGTTTAAAATATCATAAATCACCTTTTTTATTTATTTTCAGACCATAAAATTGAATTTTGTCATCTTTTATCATCATTTTAAATGTACCTACCTAACAAAACAGAATCTTATTACAGTTTGTTATTTTTATAGTGAATACCTCACAAGAGTCCCAACTGCTCCCGTCTGGAGCCAGTGACACTATGGCATCCCCAATTGGGAGATGTTGTGAGGCTGAAGGTAAGTGGGGAAGGGAAAGAGGAAGGTGAGGAAGTACCTGGCTATTCAGATCTAGTCACTAAACACGGCTAAAGCCATTTGGAGCAACGTTTCAATTCTGAATGGTGGTCTTACACCAGGGCGATATTGGTAGTATCTTCCACTCTGGAACGTGCCGCAAATATACTATATATTATATTTTAATTAATTAATTGTGAAATAACACAAATTAATCAAATTACATTATACATTGTTTTCATAATAAGTTAGAATTTTTTCATTCTTAAAATAAAACAAAAATTATTAATATACTCTGTTATGAAAACTAAACCTTATTAAAATATTAAACTTAACAAAATTCAATTAAATTTTTAAACAAAAATCTTTAAAATATTGAGACCATTTTAGTATTCAGTCTTACAAATTTTTGAGGTAACTCTTTTAACTGAATAATAATTATCTTCTTTAAATTTGTATCAGCAGTCATTTACACAACAAAATACCTCTTAACATAATATGAACTAAATTCAGTCTTCTAAAATCTTAAGCAACAAAACTGACCCTTTTTAAAGCTTAGACTTACTGGAATGTAAGTTACATTATTAATTTTTTAAAACATAAAATATCCAAAACTATTCTCATTTATATCACCTTAAATTTTAATCACCAGCCATATTACCTTAACACGGGCATTAGCCTAGTATGGTTGTAAAAAAAACATAACAATTGTAATTTCAAGAAATCTATGAAATAATAAAAAATAAAAATTAAATTCTACGTTTCTTTTACGTAATAAAAACAATCATGACTTTAACTACAAAAATGAATAGAAATTATAGCACTTGTAAGTACATTATTAGATTATCTAGCTATTAAAGATTTTTCCTCAGCCTCTTGCCTTTTTACTTTTCAGTTTTTTTGTATTTATCACTCTTTCCGATAGCTTTTAGAATATCTTCCCTTTTTAAAAGGAATTTGTAAAATTCAATGCAGCTGTATTCCTGGAAATTGAATTGAATTTTAATTACTGAAGAGATTGTTTCTACGATGTGGCGGTGTGTGGCGGGCGGCCCAAGACTTTAAATTTTTAAACCCGGACTACAAATGAAACCCCGTCCGGACGCTCCCCGGACGCCTTCTAAACTAGGACAAATCCGGGGAAACCCGGACGGATGGTAACCCTAACTAAGACGAATACGGAACGCCATAAATACGTACTTGACAACGTAGTATAGGTTTCTTATACTTGTGTGTTACTACGTTCTCTATCTCACTTTATGTAATTTCGACATTTACCATTCTTGTATATTGTATTTATTGAAATAATAAGTTATTCGTATTTTGTATGTATTTACAAACGGAAAGAAACACCGTAAGATCAGTTTTTCTCGTGAATTATTTTTGCACCTCTCAAAAGCACGGAAAGGTATATTTTCACAAAAAAGTGTCGTGTTTGTTGTAATTGGTGAGATTTTGTCAAGTTTGTCCACTGGACCTAGTTCAGTGCAACCCCCCGCGTTGTCTCAGTAACCTATCATCAATTTTGAATTCACCTAAGGTCAGCACTAATTTCAAATGTTAAAAATACGATTTTACCAACAATTTAAGATTCCGTTCCAAGCCTTCTTTATGAATATATAATTATTAGCACAAGATGCTGACGTTAGAAAAAAAAATCGATAAGTCTATTATTTTCTGATTCATAGGTGGCATGCTTAATCTCAGTTCAATTCTAAACAAAGTTCCACTCAGCACCAAACATGCCAAACATTTTGGCTATTTGATATTTTTGGCGTTGCATAAACAACTAGTTAATTTCGAGTGTAAATTGTCGAGACTGATTATTTGAAGTATCGTGATTTATTTTTGGGTTGCCTCCTCCACAAGCCAACATTTCAGTGTTCATCATTCGTTTTGTATCTCCGGGGTTTTCTCAAAAACTCTCTCAATCAATAAAACTCCGGCTTCAACAAAACACTCGAGCAATGGTCTCCGATATCTTAATTAGCAGGCGAATTAGAGGCAATTGGAATAATATGGACCCCGAACTTGAGGTTTTCACCTTATTTATTATCCTATTATTATCGAAAGCTAACGCCATTTATGGGTAACCTAATAGACTATTCTAGTATCATCAATGGGTGAGCTCTTACATTAATTTCAAGAATATTATAATTAGGACTATCCTGATTAAACGATTATACTTTTGGCTGTGAAAATCTCATAGCATATCTGATTATTTCAAGCGTCCAGGACGCAGTCGTTATACTTTATAGTCTAATTTACGGCATCTGTAGTATTATCCCTGGACTTCCTCCACACATCTCATCTTTGGGAATGCTGTGAGGAGGGTCTTTTGAGATCCATGTTGTAGGGGGGAGGGAACACAGAGGCCGCAAATCGTTCTACAGCCGAGCTGTTGAACTTAAAAACTATGCTCCTTGTTCCTCGAAGCAAACACCGGTACCTACCTGACGCCTGTGCTCTAGTTATTGCAATCCGTTTAGATAGAAGAATCTATCAAACGGAAGTAACTAAAAAATATCGATAAATAATGGTGACTGCCCATATTTCCATAAGTAGAATTTGAATCCATTGTTTTCAGGGCGTGTCGTATCAGCCGAGTACGATCCTCCGAGGTTGAAACCCTCGACGAACGAGTTTGTGGCGTCCTTGGGAGGAAACCTGACCCTCGAGTGCGAAGCAAAGCAACCGATAACCTGGGACGTGCCGATGAACACTATGATAGACGATATGCAAATGGCCTTCAGTAACATCAGCACATCAGAGGACCCCATCGCCGAGTACCCTTACAAGCTCCGGCTTGAGCTCTTCAATCTCACTGTCATGGATGTAGGCTACTACACTTGCCTTTTCAACACGTCAGAAAATGATGAGAGCGACAGAGAACAGTTGGTAGCTAACGGACAGGCAAAAAGAATCTATGTTTACGTAAACGGTAAGACTTCTGAAATTAAATTTACCTGTAAAAGTTTATGTAAATACCTTATAGTTTTAAATTCTTGTGAAAGTATTATGAAATCTAAAACTCAATTGAATAGCTTGCCGTTATTGCGTGGCTGCAATTTGCACGTATCTCATGGCTTTTTGCACAATATCTATGCAAAATGTTTTGTAAGATCTGCTTTCTATCAATATCGAAAACCAATTCATTTTTAAAATATAATTATCTTGTAAAACCTCTAATGGTACGTATACATTTGCGAACCGAGCCACGAATTACGGGAAAGAAACTAAGCATCCTCCTTTCCCATAAGTTGAGGTTCAGCTCGGCAGTTCGGCTCGTATATGTATATGTGTTCAAGGTGAACACTACAGAATACAAAAATATTGTCCATCTGTCCATCCATATTTCAACTGTCGACAGTTTTTGGAGAACTTTACTGGAAATATAAATTTTAAATATAAAGAAATCTAAGTTATGGCGAGAGATTGCAGTAGAAAAAAAGTGGTTTGGCAGAAGGATATAATGTTGGGATTATTTAAATTATATTGGTTTTTGAATGTTCTGAAATAATCAATAAATTGTTGCTATTAGCTGTATAATGTACAATGTAAAGAAAATATGGATTTTGTATTTGTCGTAAGATTAATTAAGGTAATTTAGTCCTAACGAAGTCGACAGTTAAAATAAATGCAGTCGTTTAAATCAAAGACTTGGTTAAATATAATGTATTTATCATAAAACGCACAAACTTCTCTGTGCAGTCGGTTGTCAATTCTGTATATAGACATTAATGCAAAAACAAAAAACTTCATTCATTCCTCTTTTGTTATTCTTCGTACCGCTTTTGCCTGCCGTTGCACAGTGGGCTGAAAATCGTTTTTAATAGACATAGAGACCTGAATTTTCAAGGGTATTTTTTTTGGCCAGAAATGGATTCTGCTGATCATTACTATGCTATAAAATTTCGTATGAAGCAATTGCGTGTACAAATGAAGGAGTTATCATTTTTTTAAGAAAAAATTGTATGGCGCTGACATTAAAAATCTCTGGAATCATAAGGTTGGCCATTATATCCTTACGAGTTATCAAATTTTTCTTAAAAAAATGATAACTCCTTCATTTGTACACGCAATTGCTTCATACGAAAATTTATAGCATAGTAATGATCAGCAGAATGCATTTCTAGCCAAAAAAAATACCCTAGAAAATTCAAGTGTCTATGTCTATGAAAGGCGATTTTCAGCCCACTGTGCGTTGGTAGTTTGTATGGCAGTGGTCCCGGTCCGGGGCCGGTGTAAGGAAGGGGTGTGCGTGCCGCCTTGCGTTTATTGCCATATTCAAAATTAGTGCCTGCCGTTGAAAACCGTCCGGCAAAACCTTTGGGCGTTAAGCTTCACTTGGTTCATGTTTCAGCCGCCTGCACATAAAAGTTGTTTAATCAACGCTCTTTCTGTAGATATATCGACCTTTATTTTAATGTTTTTATTCAATGCTTCATGTTGAATGTTAACTTGCCAGAATTATTATTTGTAAGTATTGGCACTTAGATCCCGCAAAACTTATGGTGCCAATCGACGGTGTAGTGATAGGCACCCAGTACAGTTCCATCAATGTGCCATGCCGACCGACAGCCCCCAACGTGCTTGTTAACCTATATCGAGATGGCGCCGAGGTACTCAATCATTTTCTAATTATATATTTGAAAAAATTATTTAATAAACTATTTATTTCTGTTCCTCATTTCTTATTTTCCATCCATAAACAAACATTGTAAAGAATGTTGTTTTAGCCAGAATCAAAATTTCACCCTATTGTTGTACGTACTAAGTTATTATAGAGGGTGTAACGGGGTGTACCCGGCAGACTTTAACATGTAACCAAGCTTATTTAGAGAAATGGGTATATGCCATCCTGCTCTACCCACAATTCCTTTCACGCAGAACGGGACAGTAAGGTGGCTCTCTCTTGAGCCGGTAATGAATCTACACAAACCGAGCGCTGAAACCCTGCACAGAACAGTCCCACAATGGACTGCGTTGCAATCCGTTACCGTAAGTTAGGAAACTTTACTTTTCTGCGCAGGGTCTTACAGCAGTCGGTTTATGTCGATTCCTTACCGGTTCATTAGGGAGCCGCTTAAAGGATGGAGCGGAGGGGGCGGTTACTCGATTGACTAAGTGACTTAACCAGTGGCGAGATGTGAGTTTTTTAAAGTCATCTTAGTGCAAAATGGAATCGAGTTTTTTTAATCCATGTAAGCTTAGGAAACGCTGATTAAAGTTTGTCGGGTATGTTTTGAATAAAATATCTAACGAGTAAGTTCGCTTCACTTGTATTTTTTTAAACCCGAGTAATTAAATACTAGAAAAGAATTAAAGCCCTCTGAAAAAACTAATTTCACTACATGCTACATTGGTCGAATAATAAATACAAGTTCAAAGTACAATCAGGCCGTAAAATTTACGTTCCGTTTGGAAGGTACCTAACCTTTGACAAAAAAGAAACTCTAGTTAAAATTAGAATAAATAGGTACAGGTAAATCATTATAAAGACCCTTGTTTGTGTAGTGATGAACTGAATGGATTTTTTTTAAATTTGTTTTTATTAAAAAGATGAAGAAAGAATCAAAAAACCTAAAAATAACATTTGAACTGCGAGTCTAAATTAAATCTGAAACGATAAAGATCGCTACAAATCCAGTAACTTTGGGCATTTTCGGGGTAAGAGGGGACTGCGTGGGGGCGTTTCAAACTAGTTCGAAAAACTTTTTTTTTAATCTTTCAATACTATCGGCCTTCCAAAATACATTCAAAAGTATCCACTTTAAAATACTTGCCTGTACCTACTTGGAAGTATTTTTTGTTTTATTTAGGAAACAAACAGTCATTTATATATTTAGGATAAATAATGTCAAAAAAATCCAAAATATTACCAAATACATTCACTTCATCCCAATGCAGAAAATAAATACCAAAAAATAACCAAACCAAATTCTATTTTAAATTAATTTTAGGTGAAAATACGAAATACCAAGTAAAAAATGTTACATAAAATCTTGATGGATTGTTTAGATTGAACCAAATAAACCTCTGGAAAAACTGAATGACAGAGTCGTAAGGTATGACCGGCGAGATGGATTCACCATCCCAGAAGTGGAGATGACAGATTCCTCTTACCATTTCGAGTGCACGTTCTTCAAGGACGGAGTCAACCAGAGCCACGTTTTCACACTCTCAATATTGAGTATGTTTCTCACCAAGCATTAGCATTGACTGTCAAATATGAATAACTCATAATTGTTTACAAGAACCACTCAGATGTGATTCAAACATCATATTTTTCTAAATTCTGTTTACTATTTATCTATTCTATAGGTTGGTCCGTTTATTCTATGAAAACAGGAATCAATGCTAATGTTTAGGTGATTCTTTATAAACTGCCGATTATAGATGTGACACTTTAAAAACTTGCAGGTAACGGACAGTGTTACATTTGACCCACACAGAGGATTTGAATTTGTTGTCAAAAGTATTACTGAAAATTCTATCACATGCGTTGCTACTCGTGAAGGTGTTCCAAAAAATGAACACGAAATGTTTCTTAGTTTAAATTGTGAGTAAGTACTTTTTTATTGATATGCAGCTTTGGATCTGGTGCTCTAAATGCTGGGTTAGTGGTTACAACCATTCTTTACTCTCTCTGTCTTGTCTTGTCTTGTCTTGTCTTGTGTGTTGTTATGGCTTTAATTTCACGCTTTATATCATCTTTTTCTTTTCTTGTGTTAACTTTCGTGTGTTCTTCTTCTCTAATGGAATTTGCATGTGTGGTTTGGCTTTAACACTGTTCCCTTCTTCCTAGACTTTAAGTTTGTGTTTTTCGTGGTTTTCGTAGAAGGACAAGGTATTTAGAATTTTTTATGATAATTTTATACATTTCAAAAGTAAATTTATTAAAAATATATATTTGGGGTTTAATAACATTGAAATGTTCAATCTTTTAATTCAATTTTCAAGATCCCTATTTATAGACACTCTTTTTTTATATTTCTTCATTTGCTCTGAAGACAAACAATATGATGATGAGAAAATGAAACATCTGTCGTTGTTTCTGGTCTTTGTCGTTCTAGTTTACTCTTTCCTTTGACATCAGAACCTGATTTGATTTGACCTAGTTTGATTTATTTTATTTTGACATTCACAGTATATTTTTCTAAAAGTTATAAGGTAC
The DNA here is from genome assembly GCF_061612785.1 of Hesperophylax consimilis. Taxonomy (NCBI): domain Eukaryota; kingdom Metazoa; phylum Arthropoda; class Insecta; order Trichoptera; family Limnephilidae; genus Hesperophylax; species Hesperophylax consimilis. Next base: position 7,730,830 of record NC_142840.1, on the reverse strand, counting down.
TAAATATTTAATTGTACATGGCAGTGCACCTATTATGTGTGTCCTTAAATATCCTCCGTAATTTCGTCTGAGATGAAAACGGTTGTAATCATTAGACAAAAATTAAACATTTTATGTAGTCTGGCCCCAAATGTATCAATATTAGATTTCAAAATACCTGCATTCTCCTTTCGAGTTTATCTACGATACCCACCAAACACTGTATTTATCTAGGTACTCCAGGCATACAGTCTGAAATATATCTTATGTTTTTTTTTAAGTAAGTGTGTCAACAAATCTTGATATTGTTTTATTTGATTTAAGCATCTTTAGGGCTCTTTCAGAACGTTTATGCTAATTCATTTTTAAATTCTTGTTAAATTTTTTTAGATACAATTTTATAATATAATGAATATTAACAAATTTTAAAGAGTTGATTACCAAATAGCTACTAAGGTTATACAAATAGTAATCTTTCAATTCTATTTCAATTTTAATTGTCCTTGTGTGACTTTTTGAATTAAGTAATTTAATTTTTTTAAATAAATTTTAATTTAAAAGTTAGTTGGTCATAATTATTAAATAATAACTAAAAAAAAAATTCATCGAACATATTTCATTTGTCCACACTCGTCCAACAGAACATGCAAATTAACTGTGAAATTTGATGAATTGTTCAAATTCTGTGAAACAACCTGCTCTTAGAATTCTATTTAAATGATCATCAAGTAATTCTCAAGACAAGAATTTCATTCTTGAGAAAAGAATTGCTGATCACAACATAGAGAATTAGAATAAAATATATAATTAACTAATTTATGAATATCAAAATGACTTTGCTAGGTCCTACACACCATAATGAAATGCTACCTGGTACAATCATAAGTAAAAAAAAAAATAATTTAACAATAGGTACAAACAAAATGAACGCATTGAGCCACTTGCATAATATTTTCTTTTGGTTCGTGATTCCTAATGCATTTCAAGTTTTTTTTAAACAGGAGTTTTTCCGGAAATATAATATCTTTCCCACCTGGTCTGAACGGCTCGGCTGTCAAGACACATATATTTTTTTTTAATTGTGTGGAAAATTATTATCATAAATAAAGAGTATTACAAATCAAATATTTTTCGTTACAGACGCCGTGAGATATAAACACGGATTTGCTTAATTTTTTATTTTTTATAAAGTTTGCATTTACGTTTTTTCCAAGTGATTAAAAAATGAATGCAAGTCGCTCAATACGTTAGTATTTTAAAGTAGATAAGGGTCCCAAAATATCAATTTGTCATCAAATATAATAGCAATTAATTACTATTTATAGTTTACAGTTAGAAGGAAAGTCAGTCATCAAACCTATATTTATTTAAATGATATGCTTAATTTGGCTTGTCTTTACAGCACACACCGCTTCAGTAGCAAAACCACAAATAAATGATTCATATAATGGCAACACCGAAATAGGCGGGGAACTGCACCTGGACTGCTTTGTAAGGATTGACCGAGGAATTCCTTTTCATGTCAAATGGATATATCCAAATGAAAAATATATTGATGTGAGTAATAATATTATTAGTATTGAATAATGAAATATATATTTTAAAGACAAAAATGTCTAAAATCTTCACATACACAGATAGCGCTAATTAAAATATATTATTAGAAAAAAACACTTTTTGGACAATACTATATGTTTTTTTTAACATTAACTCCACACAGAAAAGCCCTGGGGAAAATAATTTCCCTCAGGAAAATGTCTGTGCATCTCTGGGGATGCTCTGTGGAGGTTCTTACTGAGGAGACTCTTAAAGAGACCCATGTTGTAGGAGGGAGGATATACAGAGACCGGACAACAGAGCTTTTGAACTCAAGAACGAATCGAAGAAGCGTTGAATATGTTGGGCGCGCGTTTAATATGTTTCATGCGGTTCCATGATATTTCATCGAAATGACATTTAAAAAGTGATATGGAGTAATTAAAAGTGATGATACAAAAACTAGGTTAAATACTCGTAGTTACCTATGTAACCTATTTTACCTAGTTTTGTTTCATCACTTTTCATGACATTATATCACTTTTTGTAAGTGTGTTGAAATGTCATTTTGATGATATACCCGGTAACCGTATCATGCTACGGGAATACAAATATAATAATGTATTGGTATTTCAATTCAATATTCTATTTTGTACTCTTGAAAGAATTGAGTTTTTATCTGCCAGCAAGCTTTTTTAAGCACGATGTGCAAAAAGTGTTTTTCCAAAATATTTTATTTAGCGCCATCTATGAACGCGAATACGAACTTGTGTTTCGTTTACCGGGACAAAATCCCTGACATTCAACAGACTTATCTTATTACAAAGGATTATTGCGGAAAGTACTCTTTGCCTGACTGAGTAGTCACTAGTACTTACAGCATGGCACGGATAACTTTTCAAGCACCAAAGGTGCACCTAACCGAACCCGTATTTCATTGAGAGTTTTTGTTATTATCTTGTTCATTGTTGAAATATTACTAACATCAATGAGATAAAACAATCAAAATAAATTGAAACTATTTTTCAAATCAATGAGTTCTTGTATCCGCAAAATCTACACTGGCAACGCCACCGACTGTAAAATTAAATGTGTCAAGCCTTACATAAATAAGATCACACACACAATATCGAATATTAACAATCTTACTTAAGAAACTTAGTCAGAAACTTACTTTTTTTAAATGCTTGAACTATCTAGCATTTAAAAAAAATTTATTGTTATAACACTAATTCAATAAGACTTTGAATATTTTTGTGTTTCCTTTTCATAATGAACTCTTTTTCAATATTTTCAGCCTAAGAGGGTTGAAACTACTAATGCAAAAACTTGGAACAATGGCGATATCGACTCTTCTACAATAATTGGAAAGAGCACAATCATTATACATAATGTAACAGCAGAAGACAGTGGCATATACACGTGTGAAGTTTTTGATTCAAACAATAACAAAAATTCTGATAAAAAACTTATCAAAGTTGTGAGTAAGTAACTACGCTACATTTAATTCTAATACACATCAAATTTTATTATAATCACCGATAAAAAATAATTTTACAACCACTAACTTACTAAAAACTCAAACCATTGCCTTTGAACCCTGGAATACGAACCATATTTTATATGATCATATAATATCACTAAGTGTCGGCTAAGCGTTAAAAAAATATTTTTTTTATGTGAATACCGCACAAGAGTCTTAAGTGCACCCAACTGTCTGGAGCCAGTGAAACTATGGCATCCCCAAGTGGGGTATGTTGTAAGGCTGAAGGTACTGGGGAGGGGAAGGAGGTGGGGAAGAGGAAGGTGGTGGAGTACCTGGCTATTCAGATCTGGTCACCAAACACGGCTAAAACCATTTGAAGCATCGTTTCGATTCTGAATGCTGGTCTTACACCAGGGAGATACTGAGAGTATCTTTCACTCTGGAACGTGCCGCAAGTATACTATATATTATTTAAAATGAATAAATTGTGAAATAACACAAATTAATCAAATAAAATTTTCTTGTGCACGCTGGGAATTGAACCCGCGACTTTGGGCTTTCTAGTCGAGAGCCTTACCCCTCGACCACGGGGCCGTCTTCTTCATTCAATTGTTTTTAATTATATCACGAAACTGTAAGAGCTGGTATATAAAGTCCATCACCCTTTAATATTTTCAGTAAGTATATTAACAAATTTCTGTGTTTATTATACATGTCTAAGACACAATAGATAGAATACCTGGGGTTACCCAGAGCCGGCCCTGAGCCAAACGGCTTAGATAGGTTTCCACTGTAATAAATAATATGATGTATTAGGACTGTTAGATGTTAGGTATAATCAGCGCCTTGACAATTCGGCGCCTGGATCGGACTGCTCCAATCGCGCCCGCTTCAGGCCGGCCCTAGGGTTACCTCGTGGTGTATGTGACAGCTTTTAGTTAGATGATTATATAACACTCTACTGTGATCGTAGGGTGCGTATAAACACGTGAGCCAAACTGCCGAGCTGAACCACGGCTTTGGGAAAGGATCAAAGCGACTGCGAATGGTGTAAAATCCGCTTGCGGTTGCTTTGTTCCTTTCCCGTAATTCGTGCATTTGGTTCTCGTGCTATGGCCAAGAAATGTTGTACAGGTAAGTTATGTATAAGTATTTTTTGGAATTTTAAAATCCCTGCATTTTTAATCATTGACTTAATTTGCTAATTAATTACAATTTAATTAAGTACATACTTAAAATGACACTCTTGTAACACGTAAAAAAATAGTTTTTTTGTGAATTTAAGGTTAACCGCGCCACCTGAAGATGTTATAGCAGGTCAATAAAGTTTGGTGTTTTTCTCATGCAGTATAAGGTCAATGATTAAACATACCTATAGGGATTTTAAATTCTGAAATTTTAAAAATGCTCCGCCCTTATAAACATGTGCAATCCCGTTGTTTGCATTTTCAATTTTGTGTTATAAATAATTCATAATATATTAAGACATTAAGTTCAAACCCTGGCATGCGAAGAAATTTTTATTTAATTAAGTTGTGTTATTTAACAATTTATTCAATTAATATAATATAAATGGTTTATAACAAAGGTTTACCTAATGAGGTAATTGCTCGTTTTGTGATGATCACCAACTAAATTCTCTTGTGGCTAGGTAGAAAATAATTTCTCTTGTGGCTAGATTAATAAGCTATAATTTCTTTACATATTTGTAATAAGCATTTACTTTGTGGCTTGTCATAATTTACAATAAAAGATATAATTACTTTAACTGGGAAACAAGTTACTATCTTGGCTAGGTTATAAACTGTAATTATATTAACTGGGAAACAAATTACTATCTTGGCTAGGTTATAAACTGTAATTACTTTAACTGGGAAACAAGTTATTATCTTGGCTAGGTTATAAACTATAATTATATTAACTGGGAAACAAATGACTATCTTGGCTAGGTTATAAACTGTAATTACTTTAACTGGGAAACAAGTTACTATCTTTGCTAGGTTATAAACTGTAATTATATTAACTGGGAAACAAATTACTATCTTGGCTAGGTTATAAACTGTAATTACTTTAACTGGGAAACGAGTTATTATCTTGGCTAGATTATAAACTATAATTATATTAACTGGGAAACAAATTACTATCTTGGCTAGGTTATAAACTATAATTACTTTAACCGGGAAACAAGTTACTATCTTGGCTAGGTTATAAACTGTAATTATATTAACTGGGAAACAAATTACTATCTTGGCTAGGTTATAAACTGTAATTATATTAAATGGGAAACAAATTACTATCTTGGCTAGGTTATAAAATGTAATTACTTTAACTGGGAAACAAGTTACTATCTTGGCTAGGTTATAAACTGTAATTACCTATATTAACTGGGAAACAAATTACTATCTTGGCTAGGTTATAAACTGTAATTATATTAAATGGGAAACAAATTACTATCTTGGCTAGGTTATAAAATGTAATTACTTTAACTGGGAAACAAGTTACTATTTTGGCTAGGTTATAAAATATATTTATAATACACCCATTATCTTTCTTTATGCCTTTACGCACACGTTCCTTACACCTAATAATATTATGCAGGTGCTATGATAAATAACCCGCGTTGAAGTTCAAATGTTTGGATATTTCTTTGTGTGGGAAAGAGTTGTAATGATTGTAAGAACTGATTAGCAAATTACTGAATGTTAACAAATTATTATTTCTTATTGTAGAGAAGGGAACTTCATACATAAACCTTTTTGAAGCTGCTGGATTGTACAATATTACTGTGGAGAGTGGAAAACCGGCTAAATGGGTCATTCTGATGGACGCTTTTCCAATTCCCACAATCACATGGTAAAATGTTATTTATTCATCTATCTTCTCAGCCCAACTTTGTGAAAAACTTGTATGATGGTTATCTGTAGCTAAGTGTATTGTTTCTTTCTGTAATTTTAGGTTTGATAACCACAACAATGAACTTATTCCCATCTGGACTAAAAACCATCATAATAAATTTGAAGTGAAGTCATCGCACAAAGACACTAATATCTGGATAAGCAGATTAACGTTAGCGGATGGCGGTGTTTACCGACTTCAAGCCAAGAATGAATATGAAACAAAGAACTTAAATCTCACCCTTTTTGTCACAGGTACCTTTTAAAATAACTTATTTATTAAATTTCTCAGTTACCTGTATGATATACAGGGGCAATTTTGAAATTCGGTCACTCCGAAGTTTCACACTATAAACAGGTCACTCTGAAAAGTGGCATGTTGTACAAGTACACGCTACTCTGAAGTGTGGCATGTTATACAGGTCACTCTGAAGTATGACATATTGCTTTTTTTATTATTCTTTTAAGTATTATCCCGTTAAACTACAATTAAGCAGTTCGTCAACAGGATGTACATGTTCAATTACTATGTAAATATGTATACATAATATTATTACAATAATAGCTTTTTTTTGTATGTTGACTAATTTTCGTCCAACAAATGGTTGAGTATTGGAGAGTTGAGCGCAAATATAGAAGGATTTATACTTGACATTCAGGATAGAGTCAGAATAAATAAATAGTCAGATAAATCCGAAGATCTACCGGATCTGCCCTGATGATGGACACTGCAACGCTGTCCGAAACGTCGGCTAAAGAAGGAGTTAGCGCAACACGGCATAACACCCCAAAAACAAACAACAAAAATGCTTTTGGCCGTGAAAATCTAAAAACTTACCTATATCATTGATGTCGCTATTCCAAATTACTGTACTATTAATAAAAACTGTTTCTGAAAAAATAAGAAAATACACAGATTTAGGAAATGCAATTAAAAGAATTTGGAATTATCAGACTATAAAAATATTACCATTTGTTATTTCGGCTACTGGCATTATACCTAGCTCTCCCATTCAAAATTTAGGCATATTAGATTTGTCAAAGAATTTATATATAAAAACTCAAAAATCAAGCATTTTAATACATGTAGGATTACGAAAGGTTTTATAAATATTTATACTGAGGGATCAGTAGGATTTACAGGTCCAATTAGAAGTCCTACCGAGCCGAACCCTCTGATATGAAAATATCTGGAGTCGGTGAATTATTTTCCTTTTGATCTCTGGTGATTTGACGTGTTGTTCTTATATTATTTTGTATTTATTTTGCTTGTTAGATTGACTAGATGATCATTTGTGGAAAAGTGTGTGGAAGGGTTTAGTTTTTCCTGTGGGGAAGATTTAACCCGGATATAAATTCGGAAAATAAAATTTAAAAAATAAATAAAATTGTTATTACCTTTGAGATATTCAAATTATTATTATTAGCACACATAGTCTAAAATAACACTAAATCTACATGATAATAAATAACAAATATTGATTGATAGTGATAATTAGTATAAAGCATTTCCACTTATGAACCATGTTATCAGCATATATCGGAATCTATTTGGAAATTTACAATTTTTTTTTGTTACTTGGCAACATCTTGAACATTTTGGGCACGTTATATTCCAGGGTTTATTGTCCATTTATTGCCTTATTTCTGAACGTAGTGAGTGTTCATGTTCCCGTTTCTTTTTTATATTCAGAATCATATATATTCTAAATCAATATTTTGTCCCTTGGTAAGGCTTGCACAGGCAAGATATTCAAGTTTCGATACAACAATGAAATGTTACATCTCTATGAAAAAATATTTTTGAAACTAATTTAAATATAGAATTTTGTACTCATTGTAGGTAATTTAAATTAGTGTTGCAAGAATTTCCTAATATGGTTATTCCACATTGTACAGTTGATTCTGCAAGTTATAGGTAAACGATTTTTAAAATAAATTAAATGAAAATAATTGGTTTTAAGTCACTTTATTGATATATTTTCACTTTCTACCGGTTTTGGTACCTCCGTACCGTCATCAGGACTGTTATAAAATAATGCAATTAAATACAAAAGTACACATATTATCAAGAAAGAAAGGGACAGTATACTAGAGTGGGACAGTGCGTCATTTGTGGGAGAGAGGTGGGGAAGAGAAGTGTGGGATAAGTGAAGTAATGGGAAACATACTTAAAATTGGTCTGACAGTTAAATTTAATTGGTTATTAATGATTACAACCTTTGAATTTAACGATTTTTATTTATTTCAAAAGCTTAAGTCATATCTATTATAAACCTATTCCATTTTTGTGTAGGACTTTAATTCCTGTATCACGGTTAAAAGTATGATCTTTATTAATTAATAATTAATAATAATAATCAAGTATTTTCGTTTGATATTTATAAAATTTCAGGTCACAATGTGTTTGTTTCTTTTGAAAAAATTATTTAATATTCACAGAAACAAAACACTTCATCAAATACATGTTTAAAATAATATTATTAACAATGTTTGCTAAGTTTAATTATTATAATTTGCGATTTAAGAAAAGCCAACTGTTGAATTGGATACAAAGAAGTTCTTCATGCGTGGTACAATTGCAAGCATTGAGTGCCGTGTAACTGGCTTCCCCTTGCCTGAAGTCACTTGGAACTTCCGGCCATGTTTGAAAAATTGTGAAGGTGTACCATGGGAAGAAAAAAAAGTAGGTGGACTTTTTTTCAACTTTTTTTTTACTTCTTCAAAAGGAAAGAAAACATTCCCAGGGAAATGTTCAAATTCAGCATAGATGTACCTCCGGGAAACTAGTGAAAGTTGATATTCTTCTGGGATCTGTTTTGTGGTTGATATTTATCCACATTCACACAATTCACTATGTCCTAGAGATTAGAGACCTTTACGCCCCCATGATGCATTATTTTGCTAAGATGAATTATAAATGTTTCTTTTTTATGTACCTACCTAAGTAACTTATGTGTTCCTTGTAATTTTTCAGGGTGAACTGAAGACTAAAGGGGATTATACAAAAACGTCCGTAGTAAAAATCCCAGTAAAACAATCAGGTTTCTTCAAGTGCACTGCTCAAAATGAAAATGGAACTAATCAATCCACATCAGTTTTCTACGTTTCCGATATAGAAGATGGTTTCGGAATCATTGGCAATGATAAAGGGAATCCCATAGCTGTTGGAGACAATGTGACTTTAACATGTACAGCCTCGATTTTTTCCAATTTCACTGGAACAAACTGGTATAAATTGCCAGAAAATAAAGTCATTGATGATTATAGTTTTAATGGTAAGATTGATATAACATTTATTTTAAAGTTATTAGATTAACCCTTGGAATGCCGACCTCTGGCAACCTTGTACTGCTTAGTGTGCCAGGGATAAAATACCAATCGCCCACCGTGCGCGGGGTGACACTATTTTCTTAATAACTCACTTACTTATTGTTTTTGTAAACTGTACCATCTTACCAGATATTTTAATGTATTTATAAAAATGTATATTATAATTTCTCTTGTTTATTTTACCCAGAATAGCTACTTACAATCAGATAAATGTTTTTTTCTCCATAAAGTTATAAAAAAAGATTTGATAAAGAAACAATAAAATATTCTTGGGTTTATTTTTAATATTTTCCATAAATCAAGTGGTCTTCACAATAAAAAATAAATTGTATAAGACTTTCCTCTAAATAGATACAGTACTATGACTTTGAAATCGAAAATGTTTATCACTTTCAGAAATATAAAATTTCAAGTGCGGTGAGAACTACTTGAGTATCCACTGTGGATTCATCGGTATAATACGGGTTCAAAAGTCAGAAATCCACAGTGGATTTCTCAGCATGTTAAGGGTTAATCAGATGAATTGCTTTTTTTTATTTATTTTTAAATATTGTATGTAATTACAAAAAATTGAAATCAAACTATCTCACTGGAGATTCATATAGACAAGTTTAGTATTAACATATTGTTAAAGGTCGGCAGTTCAAGAAGACATTGAATGCACTGGGCGCCTACCACCAATAAAGAAACGATTTCTTTTAAGCTTAAAATACATATTTAAAATCGCAAACCATTTATATATTCTATTTTTAATTATGCGCAATTAAAGAGTGCTGTAATAATAATATCGATTGTCCCGAAGAGCAATGCCGGATGTGCAAATTTGTAGTTTTGCAGTAGAGCTATTTAAAGTTTAGTTTCGACATTTTCACTGTTTTTGAAATCAAGAAATATAGTGTAGTTTGATATTTTATAAAATTTGAGTAATATGTTATCAAAAACAGTCAAAATGCAAAAATGAAACTTTAAAGATTTGTGCTTCAAAACTACAAATTTGCACATCTAGCATAGTTTTTCGGGACCGTGGAAATGATTGAAATAAAATTTTCAAAGTTTTAGTACATAATATGACTGTATTAATATTTTATAAATTATCGTTTTTTAGGAGTGTCTATCACACGCAAAACGACAGAACTTTCGTACGAGGTGATAATGTCCATTCCCAAGATTGCAAAGTCACACATAAGCCAATATGCTTGCCGTGCTCACACCACAGAGGAAGAAGGAACCACCGTGGAACGGAAGATGGAGTTACTTGTGAAAGGTATAACAATTCACGTGATTGGTATTTGGTTTTCGATTTTGCGATTCGATTTAGTTATCTTTCCTCAAAATATTAATGTGGAAACATATGAATTTTGATTGCCTAAATGAGTTTACATACTTGTAAACAAAAATATTTTTTTGTAAATGTCTGAATTTGCACCAAAATTTTGAACAACAGCAATAAATTTAGGGTTTCATAGATAATATTGTGTGCATATAAATGTAAGCAGGTACTTTTGGGTGGGTGTAAATATAAGTACTTAACTTACTTTTGTTTCAGATGCTGTAAAACCAAATATTACTTCTTCAAGCATGAATTCTAGTGAAATTCAACTATCCCTTGGACAGCAAAACCATTTCTTTTACTGTCAAGCTTCGGGTATCCCCATTCCGGAAATAAAGTGGTATAAGGTATGTTCACACAGTATTGGTGAATAATTTTAATGCTTGCGTAATAAACATGAAAATATCAAATACTAAAACAGATTCAAAATGCAAATATATTCTTTATGTACATGCAAAAGGCTTGCATGGCGCCTTTAGCAATATTTTTTTTACTACAAACTCGTGCATTTATTGCTCATAGTATTGGAGGCACGGATTATTTTGATATATTATGAAAACGAATTGGTTAAATTTTTTAAACAATTTTGATTAGAAAAATATAGAGAAAAAATCATCTTTTTAACCTAAAAACTATGTTAAAATGTTGTAATTTCGAAAAAAGTTATTTGCCTATTTAACTCATACTATCATGTAGAATTTACCTCCTTAGGTACTATCCGTAGTGATGGACCAATTTGTATATACTGGACAGAATTCAATACTCACAGTGCCTACCGACTTACTGCCATTTCGACACGATAATAATTAAAGTTGCTTAGTGGAAGTTTTTATGAATCAGTTTATAGCTTCTCTGTATAAAAAAAATATTACTCTTTTCTAGGACAATGTTTTGATGGTTTTCAATGATGAGAATGTTCGGATAAAACTGACAGACAATGGAAAGCGGCTGCAATTTACCCACATCACAGAAGAAGATCCCGGGAAATACAGTTGCAAGGCCACCAGCCGAGTAGGAGAAGCAGTAAGATCGCAGGCCATCACCTTACTAAGTATGAACATTTGAACACATCAACCAAACTATTATGATGATTGATTTTTGAACATTTGTTCCTGACACCTTTAGGGTCCATCAACGGGGAAGATGTGATATATATAATCATAAATTGATAAACCCTTGGATGTGTGACATCTCTTGGCAAAAGTTAAAACTATTAGGCTCCATGTACACTTTGAAGCAACGGTACCACGCAACGCTCCAGGCCACCACGCAGAAAAGTTTCACAATAGACTGCACTGTAAACATTTACCTTGCTTCCGGACTTTACTTTTCTGTGCGGCAGCTTGGAGTTGCGCGCAGTACTGTCGCTCCGAAGTGTGTGTACAATAGCCGCTATTGTGTTAAAATTATACAAGCATACTACATACCTCTAAAATATTGTTTTCAATTTTAAAATAAAATTTGTCATTTTGATTCTTACAGATGGAGATTTTAAAGCTGGTTACATTGCAACCATCATCGTATTGGCCATTGTTTTCATCTTACTTATAACTTACTTGATCTTAAAAATTAAGAAAGAGAAGCGAATCAGAAAGCAACTTTGCATTGATGGCCTGCTCCACTTCGAGGAAGGAGCCACCGAACACCTCAATCCCGAGTTAGGACTTGACGAACAAGCTGAACTTCTTCCTTATGATAAGAAGTGGGAGTTCCCCAGAGAAATGCTTAAGCTAGGTAAATAGATTAACCCCTCCGGCATAGACACAATAACTTATGGTCATCAAAATATTGACATTCAATTTCAAATAGATTTGCAGTTTTTTGACATAAGTATCCCAAAATAAAATACTGATTTTGAAAGCAGATTACTATTTCAGATTATGATTTTACAACCGGGCGTATATTATTCATACTTCTGAAAGAAGCTATAATTTTGTGGGTATCCATTATAAATAAATTAAACAAGATAATTTTGTTTGAACCATTATATATTTTAAACGCCGACCAGTAGTACATATTTTGCCCTCAGGAAGGAACGATTGTTCCGAAACCTGTCGGTGTTCAATTAAAGTTATCTTGTTTCATTTACTGTATATCATTCAATTATACATTAAAATTTTAAATTCAAAGTTTTTAAAAAGCGCTTACCAATGGTTTTTTTCTTGTAAACTGTAACTAAAAAACACATCATTAAACAAATATTTTATAACGGTTATTGTCACTTAATTTTTTTTTTTTAAATAATCTTGACTAGGTGAACCTGTTTTGGAGTTTTCTTTTTTTTTATTATTATTTCAAATTATACGGGAACGTCTATGGTAAACTTTGAAATGCAAATAGAAAGCTTGGTGTTGTCACTTTCTAAACCTGTTTATAATGTTTATTATATGTCTTACCAAAATATAAAAGGAGTTAGGACAAGTTTCACGAGGATGTGTCATTGAGTGACAGATATAGCACCAAGTGGCCTGAGTGGTTTTAACTTAGTTTATGTGAATTAATTATTGATTCCACAAAATTCAAACGTTTTGAATCACTGGGTTACAAAAGTTTTCTACTAAATTGTGTGCGTGGAAGAATGAAAATTTCCTCCAAGGTCGTGTCCCAGTGTTCAATTTGAGAATCAGTATTTTTAAATGAATTCAATACAATTTTTTTTGTTTTCTCCAATAGAGTATTTCTTCGGTGTTTGACAATATTAGTAGTTTTGCCTGAGTTTCTAGACCCTTTTTCAACATATTAAAAATTTTATATGGAACAAACAAAATGGCTTCTTATTGAATTTTTGCTGAGACAAACAAATTGATTGTCTGTTCTACATTTAATTTGATGGTTGCTTTTGTAGGAAAACAGCTTGGTTCTGGAGCATATGGTGTTGTGATGAAAGCTGTGGCTCAGAACATCGTGGAAGGAGAGGAAACAACCATTGTGGCCGTGAAGCAGGTGAAGAAGACAGCTGACTCAACATTTGTTAAGGCCCTCGTATCCGAACTCAAGATCATGGTGCATCTCGGCAAACACCTGAATGTTGTCAACTTACTGGGAGCCTGCACCAAAAATGTCACAAAACGTAATGAAAATAACAATTATTACTAGATAGATGTACACTAGAAGTGATTGATGTCTGTGTTTTAACATTTTTCATTGCATTTCAGATGAGTTGTTCGTCATTGTAGAATACTGCCGGTTTGGGAACCTGCACAATTATCTGTTGAGACACCGGGGGAACTTCATTGATCAAGTGGTGCGCAGTACAGATGTTATAGATCCAACCATTGGCGTTGAAATGATTAACCGTGCATATTCTATCAGCAGTAATAAAAGCGGGTAGGTACCTAATTTTAAAAATAGTAGGGCAAGCTAGCCGTTGAACAGAATCATTCGGATATCGACATATTTACCATCAACGAAGCCTTTTTTAAACAGCAAGCTTTGTTTCTAATGGTATAATTGATATAATAAAATGAATTGAATTGAATAGTATAATGTGCCTTGAAAACATAGGAGCAAGAGTGTATTACTCTTATAAATAATAACAGAAATAAAGCCTAAACAGAAACCTCAGAACAGAAATCTTCTAATGAGGCGGGTTACTTTCATGTTTGTAATTTTGATTATGTTACTGCAGAAACGCCCGGGTTGCCGGCAATTAAAAATAACAATGAATTGAATTGAATATTATAAAGTGTCTTGAAAACATAGGAAAAAGAGTTTATTACTCTTATAAATAATAACTCAATAACAATGAATTGAATAGTATAATATGCATTGAAAACATAGGAGCAAGAGTTTATTATTCTGATAAAAAATAACCTAATAATAATACCTTAAATTATTTAGAAATTTTTTGAGATAAAAATAACTTTTTATGTTAGAATTTTGTAATACTTACTTGCATAGACTGTTACATTATATTTTAACGAAGCTTTTGTTACACTACTTTTTCTGAATCTAAAAAAAACTAACTTGTTCTTTGCTATGTGCACAACATTACTTGTTAAAAGCTTATTTCAAAAATAACATGGAATAATTTTGTTTAAAACTAACCTTTATTTATGATGTGCATTTTTTGTGTTATATTATGAAACAACAAGGCACACACAGCCGTCTTCCGCATGAACATAATATAGTTTTTGTGGCAAATTAAAATGCTGTGACCTTTTTCATTTTCCTCAAAAATCTTCTAAATAGGTTCTTCTGTAAATATATTAATGCTATTGATAACAATGCGCATCGTGTCTAACTCATTGTTTGGTTTTGGTTTTTGGTTTGGGCTTGTTTGCTAACTCAAAATAAAGTGGCAATAAGTATGCAGCTCTACCCCTTTTGCGTAGCGGATCCCACGGGGATTCTGGACTCAACAGCAGTGGCCTACATTCTCCAGGACTGGACACCAACAACACAGTCATATCCATGGTACCCAATGGTAAATATTAGTATTCTTTTGAATTTCTTAAAGTGTTAATCCTAGTTTACATAATAATAATACATAACCA
Source organism: Hesperophylax consimilis (assembly GCF_061612785.1). Taxonomy (NCBI): domain Eukaryota; kingdom Metazoa; phylum Arthropoda; class Insecta; order Trichoptera; family Limnephilidae; genus Hesperophylax; species Hesperophylax consimilis. The sequence continues at coordinate 7,715,776 of NC_142840.1, read as the reverse complement.
GACAACTGATGGAATCTCAGTTGAGTGTGATCACCGCATTAGCTTTAGAAAGTAATGATAGTAGAAAAAAAAGAAATTAACCTATTGCACTTTATTTCGTAGGAAACTTTGTCAACTATGTGACAACAGGAGTGGTTATGTTTTGACTCCGATGTAATTTTTTTTGCTTTGGCACACTTATAGCAGAATCATTTTCCCGTAACAATATATGACGTCTTGTGAGAGATTCATTTCAAAGTTTTTTTTTTTTAATTATAATGAAAAGGTATCACATATTATTATTATACTCAGTATGTAAGGGTAGACATTCAATAGTTTGGATTTATTTCAGGGGACATTGATGGCGTCATAGTGAGCAATGGAAGTGTTCAGCCAGATTGGCGCTCCAACTATCGAGGGGATTATAACTACAACAGAGACGTCCGCCCCATCTCCACTCAGGACCTCCTCTGTTGGTCCTTCCAGGTGGCTAGAGGCATGGAATATCTGGCTAATAGAAAGGTAAAATAATGCATTATCCATTGAAGTGATTGAGAGCCCGGTGGGTAGTACCGCAGCAGTAGTACACTCAACTAGCAGTAGGACAAGCCGAGTTTGATACTCATAGCGCGTAACTTACTCCCTTTTCAATACATGTTTTGATTCTTCCTCTTGAGTTGTGGCATCACTAAGTATAGTGACTCACACTCCAATTGTCCTCAGTTCAGTACTCACGGTTCTGCGTTACACAGAGTTTCGTGACCACTGGCGTTCCAGACACCTGATCACTTCGAGGCATCAGTGATCTTCCTCTGCTTCTCTTGCCTTCCACTTTGCCAGTGACCATTATCTTCTCTAGGTTCAAGTTTGTGTTGAAAGTATCTTAGGATACGTTTTATGCCGCGCACTCATCAGTTAGCTGCAACCGTAACACGTTACAGTAATCATAGTATTGATGTGGCCACCATGAACACTCTAGAACCAGGTTACTGTGTCTGCAACGGTTATGATTACAGCTCGCTGAAGAGTATGAGACTTTAGGAAGACAGTTGTAAGTCTACTTTGGATATCTAGCTCTCTCAGATTAGTGCACCTGACTGTACAACTCCCTTTTCTTTAATTCATATATTTAACTGTTCATTTTATTATTATAGGTGCTCCACGGTGATTTGGCTGCTAGAAATATTTTACTGGCTGACGACAACATTGTTAAGATTTGTGACTTTGGATTGGCCAAGAGTATGTATAAGAATGACAACTACAAAAAGAAAGGAGATGTAAGTAATCCATTATTAATGAGAGTATTTTATCAAGTATGTTTTAAGAAATAATATTGGCTAGTAGCTAATTATTACAATAATTATAACGAACTTTAAATTTATGTCTTATTTATTTCCAGGGGCTTCTACCAGTAAAATGGATGGCTATAGAGTCGATAAGGGACAGGGTGTTTTCGACACAGTCAGACGTGTGGTCATATGGTATAGTGTTATGGGAACTCTTTTCACTAGCTAGTACGCCTTACCCAGGTATGGAAGCCGATGAGAAGTTTTATAACAGGATTATAGAAGGGTAAGAACAATTTTTCAACGTTGTGATATTTTTACAATCATTGCTTCATCTTTTTTCCATGAAAAGTATTAATTTTTATATTGTAAGCAAAAGTTCAAACCCAAAATAAATCATTTATAAGTAGATGATGGTGTCTAGGAAATACCCACTTAATATTACAGAAAATCTTGATTTCTAATTAAAATTATCTTAACTATCCATTATTTATTGAAACAAAGAACACATTAAAAATTATTTTATGTAATATATTACAATGAAGAAATGCTGCAGATTTTAAAATGGGTTACTTGGTTAACTTGGTATCAAGTAGACAAGGGACGATGACTCGCTCATTGAAATCCGCTCACAAACCACCAAAGAGTGTGTGGATTATTTTGTATTGGCTACCGGTGTGCAGAGATGTGCAAAATGGGTACCCAAAACCATTTGAAATGCAAAATGGAAATGGGTTAAAACTTTTCCATTTGAAAATGCAAAATGCAAAATGGTTTTTAGAAAAGCATTTCAAATGCAAAATGCAAAATACCTATTTTCAAAATGCATTGAAAATGCAAAATGGTTTCTCAGGTCAAACAATTAAAATAATTGTAGAATTTTTAAACAATTTTGTCATTTAATAATGGACATCAATGTAAAACAAACATATTACATGATGGTAAATTCAAAAACACCACGACTACAGATTATGAAACCACAAAAAATTTGCGCGGGAATAATGTTGCCAACGTAAAAACATAGAAACTGCTATCTAACATTTTATATTACAGCGTCATGGCCCCATGTTCAGTATTTGAATCAGTATTTTTTGTAATGGTATCACTCAATTGCCTCAAGGGAGCAACTTGACAAATGTAAATTATCTCTCATAGCGAGGTTGAGGACCGACTGATATTTGAGGCTTATGAAAAAAAGATGAGTGGAGTTAGTAGGAAGAATGTTGTAAAAAAGCATTTAAAACAGTAGAAATGAACTAAACAGTGTTTCCCTGATAAATTCAACATAAATAAAATAAAATAACAATTATAAACTTTATCTAACTACCTAAAACTAATCAAGAACATTATCTAGTGTCAAATAGTGTTTCATATATTAAATAGACGCAAAAAGTGATTCTCAAGGCAAATCCATGTGATCTTAAATTATAATCTGATACATTCAACTACAATATAAAAAATCGACACTTAAAAAAAAAAAATCATAAATCATTCGTTATAATTTAAATAATTATTTATAATTTGTCGTACTACGCCATCTATCGACAAATGGACCAAGCGAAACCAGTCATCTACCGAGCAATATCTTTCAAAAACTAGAAGTAAACCAATAGATGTCACTACAGTGTTAATTTAATAAAAATATAATTATGGAGTAATTAATAGAAAACATAAGAATCGATATTAATAAAATAACAACTGTAAAAGACTCGAAATTAAAACAAAGTTTGGAAAACAATATTAAAAAGCTGGAAGAAGCAATAAAATGTGAACAATTAAAACTACAAAATAAAATAATTCAATTGCAAGACAAATTAATTGAACGTAACGACCTACTGGTAGAAAAAATCGAAAAAATTATAGATAAAAATACTAAAGCACCATCCTATGCCCAGATGACCAAAGAAAGAAACATTGGACAAACGAACCTAATTATGCCATTCTTATATCGGCAGAAGACAAAAAAACTTCGGAAGAAATTGAAAAATGCATTTCTGAATCCATATCAGCCTCAAAATTAGGGATTGGAATAAACAGCTTAAAAAAAACAACAAAAAATCGGATTTGATTACTTGTCCGAAGAAAACGGACGCCGAAACATTAAGAGACGAAATTAATAAAACTGAATTTGGCATAATCGCCAAAAATATTGAAAAAAAGAAACCATGCATGATAATTAAAGGCGTGAGTGCTGAATACAACGAAGAATGCGAAGAAAATTTCATGAATGACATTATTAGTCAAAATCAAGATATCAAAAATTTGAATCAAATTAAGGTGATGAAATTTAAAAAAAACAAGAAGAGTGACAAACTGTGTAATGTTATTATCGAAACAAGTGCCCAAATTCGTAAAGAACTAATTGAGAAACAGCGAATAAATATAGGCTTCATAAGAGCCCATATCGAGGACTGCAACCCACTGATGCATTGTTACCATTGTCTTGGTTTTGGACACACCTCTATCAAATGCCTTAACAAAATAAATAAACCAAGATGCATGTATTGCAGCGAAGAACATACATTCAAGGATTGCGTGAAAAAGGACAAAACCCCAAAGTGTTTCAACTGTACCAAAACAAATACGATATACAAAACAAATGTAACTACGGACCATAAAGCAAATGATGTTAAATGTACCTACCGAAAAAGAATGATGAATATGGAAATTCAAAAAATTGAATACCAGTAATAAGAAAAAAAAAAAAATAACATCAATTAATACATTCGACAAAATGGATGACTTTATTAACATACAACTGGAAAACAACTTCAAAATCAGTGAATTCAAGAGTCATAGTGCAAAAGAGTGTAACGATATCATCACAGACAAATTCCTTGGTATAGAAATAATCCACCTTAATATACGTAGCCTTCAAAAAAACATTGAAGAATTTATTCTCAATATAAATAATCTTCAAGTAAAGCCGGGAGTCATTGTGTTAACGGAAACGTTCACAAATAGTGACTCACCACATTACAATCTACACGAATATACTTACATACAAACAAACACAAATATTAATAAAAATAGTGGAATAGTGGTATGGGTACATAATAAATTTAACATTGTAACATTTTTGGAACACAATATGGACTCAACAAACTGCATAGAAATTCAACTTAGCAACAACAAAACGAATTATTCTTTAATAGCAATATACAGAACCCATGAATCTAATGCTAACGTATTTATTGAACAAATACGGCATATAATATCAAAATTCAAAAATAAGAAATGCATAATAACGGGAGATTTCAATATCAACATTAACAAAAATAATGATAGTAAAATTAAACATGAATACTTAAATTGTATGACTGAAAATAATTTTAAATCGTGTACTAATGAAAACACGCGTGAAATTCAAGGTCAAAAACCATCCTGTCTAGATCATTTCTGGACAAATATTAACTTAAAGGATCTTCATAAAATTAAAACCATTGTATGGAAAAATAACATTACAGACCATCATACATGTATATTTTTGTACGAAGATGGAAAAGTAATTCACACAAAAAACATGTCAATAAAAAAATCATATACCAAATTAAACATAGAGAAATTAATTGAAAATTTGAAAACGGAAAATTGGAAACAAGTAATCGACTGTCAAGAGGTTGAATCATGCTCAAATAACTTTGAAAACATTTTAGCGACACATATAGAAAATTCTAAAACGGAAATTCCAAATCGAAATTTAGCTAAAAATAAATTCTTGAAACCGTGGATCACACAGGGATTATTAAATTCAATTAGAGAAAAAAGTAAACTTTACAAAAAAACAGTTAATTTCCCAAATGACAAAGAACTGGATTGCAAATACAAAAAATACAAAAATAAGCTGACACGCATAATTAAAATCAGTAAAGATGAGTATTATAAACATAAAATAATAAACTCCGAAAATAACCCAAAAATAATCTGGAAAACAATTAATTGTGCAATAGAAAATGATAAAAAAAATAAACCAATCAATGAAATTGAAGATGAAAATAAAGTAAAAATAAACGCTAGTGTAAATCCAAAAAGATGGGCAAATGTATTCAACTCCTTCTTCGCAAAAGTTGGGCAAAACCTCGCCAAAAAAATTAACGTGACAAAAGGATCAACTACAAAACCAATTATTGAAGATATACAAAATATAAACTCATTGTCCCGATTTAAAATGATAAGTGAAGTAGATATTTTAAAAATAATTGAAAATATGAACGGAGGTTCGTCGCCAGGATATGATAATATAACGATCCAAATTCTAAAATCTATTAAAAACTATGTGATTAAACCATTAACTCACCTGATAAATCTGAGCCTTAAAAAAGGAATATTTCCATCAAATTATAAGAAAACAATTATCTCGCCTATATTTAAAAGTGGAAACACCCTTAATGTTACCAACTATCGACCAATTTCTCTTATCTCTAATATTGGAAAAATATTCGAAAAAATTGTTAAATCTCAACTCATGGAATTTATTGAAAACAACAAAATACTTCACAATAACCAATATGGATTCCGAAAAGCGCGCAGCACACAAGATGCAATTGCAAACGTTACTTCACGCATATACGAAAACCTAGATAAGAGTAAAAAATGTTTAGGCATTTTCATAGACCTAAGAAAAGCATTTGACAGCATATCTCACTTAAAACTTATGAAAAAATTAGATAATCTGAACATTAAGGAGAATGTTGCAAATTGGATAAAAAGCTACTTAAAGAATCGACCACAGTACGTCAAAATAAACAATATATACAGCGATGAAGAGACATCTGAATATGGAATCCCACAAGGAACGGTACTGGGTCCATTACTATTTATCTTATATGTAAACGGGATATTCTCACAGTCAATTCTAGGTAGTATAACCTCATACGCGGACGATACAGTACTCATTGAAAGTGATAATACATGGGAAGGAGTAAAACAAAAAGCAACAGAAGACATAAATCTACTCAAATACTGGTTTGACATAAACCTACTATCCCTAAATAGCGAAAAAACCCATGTATTGCCATTCGCAATAAAATCAAACGATATTCCACAAAATTTTGACATAATTATACACGACAACTTTGAAGAACATAATACAAATCACTGTACAATAAATTGTGCCACACTAAAAATTACAAATAAAATTAAATACTTAGGAATAATAATGGACAAAAACCTTAACTGGAAAGATCAAATTAACCTTACCATTAACAAAATAAGGAAATTAATTTATATTTTTCTGAAACTGCGTAACTTTCTATCATTGGAAAATTTAACTTCAGTCTACTACGCATTAGTACAATCGAATCTCCAATACAGTGTAACCAGTTGGGGATCCGCATACAAAACTAATCTCCTACCTATTGAAATTATACAACGTCTGATTGTTAAAATAATATTGAAAAAACCGAGAGATTATCCAACTCAACTTTTATTTGAAGAATTTAAAGTACCAAAATTTAACGATCTTATCCGAAAAAACATAATAATTCAAATAATAAAAGAAAAACAAAATCACAATTTTTCAACTGAAAGACGTACTCGTCAAAAACATATATTTCCAATACATAAATGTAACACCTCATTTGCACAACATCATTACACATTTCTAGGCAAAAAATACTTTAATAACCTACCTGATAATATCAGAAAAATCGAAGACGACAAAACCCTACTCAAAGCGATCAAAGATCATTTCAATGTAAAAAATCAAAATAACGAAATTCGCCAATTAAATAATGTAACGTCATAAATCGTTAAATTGTACATTGTTGATATACACTTATAATTTTAATATTCTTAACTCCTTAAATTATTAACCCTTTTGCTGCCCGAATGTAAACACAAGATAATACTCTCACGCCAAGGGTTTTTAGAATTTTTTATATTGCGTCATTATTTATTATCCTCAGCACTTAGAGATTGTAAATTATTACCAAAACAAAAAAAAACTTGTTTACGTTACACTCTTGAAAAGTCCAAGCAAGATATCTTTATAAATTGATGCATTATTTGACGAATAAAAACTATCTATGAAACATCAACAAACTTCGACCCGCCGCCATTATCAAATCAGTAATCTCACCAACACATACAGACCTACTATAGTAATATCAGTAGTCACGTCTCTGAAGCGGGACCTCTGCGACGGCTCACCATTTTTCACGATTCACTTGTAATAATATTATTGTTTAAAACTTCATTATTTATTCAACTTTTATTTACAGTTTCTTATCGCATTATTTATGTTTATAGTTTTTATTCGAATGGTAGACTTAAAAACAGGAATGAATAGGTACACAATGCCACATTACACTGGGAACACATATCGAGCCATTTTTCTACGGCTTTGTTTAAGTTTTGTATTCGCACAAACATGGCCGGCTCTGTATGGCTTGGATTGTTTTGATGTTGCCGGTATTGGCTCAGACGTAATGGTGTGTCATGATGAGACGAATGAGGAGTAGAGTCGAGTTGAGTATTTTTGAGGTGTTTTGCGATTAATTGTCTTATCACACATAACTGATAATCGGAGAAGCTCATACCTGAATTTTTTATGCTGTTGTGTAAAATAAAAGAATTTAACAGATATAAGATAGAGACAATATTCCCTTATTTGGTCATCAGACAAGTCGCGTCGAGCCATGATAGAGGGTTACACAAAAAAAATATTAGGCAAAACGACAAATTAACACAATAATTAGTTTCTAAACACAGATAATTAAAATAAAATGTATATGATTATTTTTTCACTCGAAAGGCGGATATAACAACTTATTTCATTTAAAATAACAAAACATGTTGATTAACACAAAACTTATTTGCACTAAAAATATGAGTAGTTAATAAAAACAATTTGTTAAAATAATAACGTTAGAACCACGATTCGTTGCAGATTCTAAGTATTCGCGAACCGTCGAGATAAGAAGGAACCACGTGATTCACTAACACAACTACGCGCGCGCGGGGAATTCAAACACTGTGAGGGGAAATATTGTAGTCTCCAGTTTGACGAGGTCTTTCATAATATAAACAAAATCATTTGTCAAATCTGTGTAGAGATGTCGCTAGATAAAGGTTCAAATTATTTTTTAAGCCCGAGTTTTGCGCCATCTATACAGAAAGTTTCGAGATATCACAAGATGAAATTAAAATCACGCATGATTGCGCGCGGCAGCGAGGGCCCGGAATCTTGAATCAAACATAGATGCGCACGGCAGCCTCCGGGTTAATAAGGATACTTATATAAATAATGTTCATCTCGTTACTCAGCATCTCTTTTAAACACAAGCGTCTGCTTCCATAAAGGAGAAACATCAAAAAATTCAAAAAAAATTGTGAAAACTAATTTTTATATATCATTATTGTTAATATATATTACATTTACCTTTTTTATTAAATAAAAAAATAAAAAAAATAAAATAAAAATAAAAATAAAAATGGAAAATGCATTGAGAAAAGCATTTAAAATGCAAAATGCAAAATGGTTTTTAGAAAAGCATTTAAAATGCAAAATGGAAAATACCCATTTTGCATTTTGCATTTCCATTTGAAATGGATTTATTTGAAATAAAGCACATCTCTGCCGGTGTGGCATAGCGAGCGGCCATAGAAGATGTATGAGTATGAATTTTGTAGAGTGGGCATCACATCCTTGAATCACTTTCTCGTGACAGACAAATAGAGATGGTAGATAACCGAAATCTAAAATAGGCTATCATCGCGGTTCCACTTATCGGAGTCATAATTTATTTATTATTATCATAACACGATCCTTGCTTTAATATAACATTGTACAAAAATCTATGTAAATGTATGTGCAAGGAAATGTTTATATTTTTATTATATTTGAAATAATTTAACTATAAAATAAATAGATATAATTAAATAACCCAAGATTTCTGCCATTGATGTTAAATATTGGTGCATTAGCTATTTGGAATTTCCCACATTATTTACTATTTCATTTTTCGCAACAATCAATTCCTAATCAGTTTGCATAATTTCACATCTACTGAACCTAATACCTACCTATGTCAAATGAAAGTACGCAGATGATGGGTAAATGGGTTTCAGGTATGACGTGCTATGGCGGCCGGCAGTGCCTCTATGGCATTTTTTCTATGAGTAAAACCTGCTCAAGGTGGGGGATTTTTGCAACTCACTCATGACGCCAGTGGGTCATCAGCGACCTGGGTCGTGTAAAATAATTAGTCGACCCACCTCTAGTATAAAGTGACAAATGGTTTGCCCAGTAAGTTTATCTATGGTTTTTAAGAAAACATGTGAAAAAGGATCAAACATAATAGGCAATAATAGGCCTGACTTAAGGAAAGGGCGGAAGTTCGGTAGTTCGAGATGGTGGCTAGCAAACCAGCCGTGTGTAGACGCCATTAATTCTTAGTTAATCCCAGGAGCACCTGAAGTATTTATTCCTTTCCTGTGTGTATTATTAGCGTTGTATTGTTAGGTAACAATTTTTTTCTTTGTTTAACAGATATCGAATGGAAAAGCCCCAGTATGCAAATAAGCAGATTTATGAAACAATGCTGGAGTGTTGGAGAGGAATACCAATCCATCGACCAAGCTTCACTCAGTTGGCAGAAAGACTTGGATACCTGTTGGAAGACAGTGTCAGAAAAGTAAGAAACTTTTGTAATGGAATGTGAAACCTGAAACACTTTTTTAAATTCATCTTTTGGTGTTCTGTTGCAAAATTTTCGCAGTGCGCTATCTGATTCTAATTTCGTCATAGCTTACTTGTTTTTCCAAAATGATTTTTCGTAAATTTTACCATGTTACCGTGTAATGTGTTATATTTACATTTATAAAAATAGGATATAATCTGCCGTATTTGGTTAACCCAAAATAAATAGTTATATTCAGAAAAATGATTTTTACACTTATCCTCAAGGATACGTTGGCGTTCCAAGGGGTTAAGAACTTGGACAGTACCTACCCAATCTAGATTTGTAAAAAACAGTATGCTCTTTTCTCTTGTTCCTTCTTTTTTTTAAATAACATTTTGGATGGCCTCAATGTGACATAACGCATCTGCCCTGATGATGTACACCGCTAGGCTGTCTAAATATGCAAAACTGGCTAACTGTGTACCCCAAAAGTTAAACAACTTAATACTAATTTTAAATTATATCAGACACAATATGATATTTAAAATCATCAAGAAGATGATGATACGCATCACATATATAAAAAGCAACTTTCAATCAGTAAATGGTGTATTTATTTGAACTTTATTATGTTCACAGCACTACATAGATTTGAACGACCCGTACATGGATATGAACAGCAGATGGATAGCGGAGCGAGGTGACAGTGACTATCTTGCCATGATGAGCTCTCCCGACTATGGGAACCTGGTCTCTGCAACAGCCTCACATGACTATGTGAATGATCCATTCGGTGGACCTACAAGTGTTAATCCACTCTCTCCTGATAATATGGGTAAACTATCCATTCAAATTTAGTAATGATCACTGTGTAATTTGAAAGTTATTAAGCGCGTTCCCGTAAAACTGTTTTATTCATTTAAATATCCTTATCATAACGACATATTCCTTGGTTAGTCCTGGGCCTCAATTCTCGACGAAGTAATTCCACACTAACAACGAGTTGTTCGAATGGAATGACTTTTGACGCTTGGCATATGTAAGTATGTACCTTCGACAAGACTCAAGAATAAGAACGTCGACCAATGTATGTACTTTCCACGGCGATTGCAAGTGGCCTGGATTAGAGAATCGATACCCAGGCTGGGTTTTTACATAGCTTATACCATTTCAGTCACGGTGACGACTGTAATAGGATGGATTTTGATGTGCAAAATCATTTACACCTTGAGACTCCTTGAGACTCTCATGACTGAAATGGAAGATACATTACGATAGCAAAGTAGTCTAATGCAGTCTGTAGGTTAGGTTAGATTAGGTTTGCACAAACAATAGCTAATCTACTATACTGCTGTGGTAACTAAAAACACAGTGGATTCCTTGAGACTCTCGTGACTGAAATGGTAGGCTTTGTCAATGATATTGCACAAACAAAAGCTAATCTATTACAGTCATCACCGTGACTGAAACGGTATAGGCTCTAGGAAACACCTTCACTCCTCAAGACCATCTCCGTTTCCATTTTATTAAACCTAATCTTACAGTATTTACTTTCCCGCCATCCAACCACCTATGTACATGTCTCCCATTACTCCTTTCATCCAGCAGACTTATTATAAAGGCTCTCTGATGACGATCTATCTTCCATCCTTGCTGCAAAACTGCCAAGCAGAGTTCCAGTTTTATAAATTGTGTTATAGACGACTCTTCACCTTGAGGTTGTACCTTATCCACAGACACCATTGTCTTGTGTGGCCAAAAGATTCATTTAAGATATTCCTCTCAAAAATATCCTTTCGCTCTACTTCGCACAAAAAGGCAGCTTCTTTCCAGCCTTGCTATACAATATGTCCAACCATGAACCCAAAAGCCCTGGATATTTGGACTATTCAAGCACAATTTGAAGCCAAGGGGTGAGGGGGACCATGTATGAAAAATGCCTTTACCTAATTATTTTTTTAATGAAATGTCCCATTCCTCGTCTCAGCAAATACCCAAAAAAATCACAAGCTGTTATAACTGAATTAAAAACATAAAAATAAAATAGTTCTTTCATACAAATCATTTGAAAAGTTTGTCATACAAGATGGCTGCCAGGCAATTTCCCCTCTCCCTATATTTGGGTTCAATGTTATTCGTACAAGATCACACTAATGCTCTGTCCAGGGCCTATTGGGTTCATGTCATGTCATTGTGTCCAACCCAGTGGAGCCACATGCACTTTCGTGAAACTCGTTATTGAATATAAATACTAACTTATAATTCTTTTTTAGATACTGAAGGCTATTTGTGCATGAGTCCAGCTAAAAATGGTGTAATAACAAAAGATGCGCCTGTATTTAATTTCAACACAGCAACGCCGAAAAGAATGCCAGATCTCCTGGACGGTGACAAAAAAAAACCTGTTGAGTTGCTACCAATGCTCGACTTAAATAATGAACCGCAAAGGCCCGGCTCGGATTCAGACATGGGGGAGTCCAACCCCACCTCACCTCGATCTCTTCACAGTCCCCCAGATGGAACCAGCTTCGCCAATCCCTCGTATCAGTCTATGTTCAAGATTCCAACTACTAATGGTAATGTTCCAATAGACGACCTGATTGCAACAAAAGACAATTATGTGAACATGTCCAAAAAAGACAGCGGTTTTTGTGATAGTTTAGATCCTAAGTTGTCTCCGAGTGCCTTTGCTAATCCTAGTTATGTGGAAATGAATGCAAAGAACAGAGTGCCCCATATATATAATAATGTGCCATCAAGCACAGTGGTCTAAGATGATGATGCATGTGATGAACATTTCGGACAAACTATGAATTATTACATAAATCTACTAATGTAAGGTAAAGACCCTAATTATGGGGTTTAAGATTGAACAATGTACATGCATTAAAGTTTTTGTGAATTTTAGGAACAGTGCAAATAATGAAACTTAGAATAATGTACATTTTTGTACAATATTATTATGTCGGTACCTGATACCCAATTCAATATTATCTATTTAAATTGAATTATGTAATATACCCTCGATCTCAAATGTTTTGAGATCTCGTCTAGAGAGTTCGTTTTTATCCAACAGACCAAAAGGTAAATCGGGCGAAACAGCATTCAAAGTTTTTTTAAGAAAAACGCATATACAATGAAATTAGCTCAATTCTAAGCTTACTAAAATGATTTAAAGTGATTGAAATTATTAGTTTTAAGTGAAAGTTGTTCCAAATTAAAATTACGCAGAAAACACGTTTTTAATTTGGATGTAGGACAAAGTGTTGGATAAACACGCTGGGAATGTTGTTTAATTTTGGTGCACTTAAGACAAACTGCGTCTTGAAAACACATTTAAAATATTTTTTAAAAAAAAATTCACTTTTGTCGTACAAATAAATGCTTTCTGAGAACAACTCAATTTCGCCAAAAATGGTCTGTTGGACAAAAACGAACTAGAGCAACGATCTAACTAGATGAAACATGCAAAGATTTCCAACTTCAAATTCAAAAGGAAAAACTTGTATCTAATGGATATTATGGCTTGACACAGTTAACTTTGCAGGAAATCAAAAGAGGAACTAACAAACTAAACAAACTATTTTTAGAATACGCAGATTTTTTGTATCAACAAAATCTACACTAGCGAAGTCAAAGATTGCAAAGCGTGTGTCAAGTCATACTTCCTTTTTCCTTCATAAAAATAATTGTGAATTATTTATAAATAATAATGTAGGGTTTTATTGGACTCGCTTGAATATTATGACAAAGGACACACAATTCGAACTTGTAATACTTACATATTGGAAGATTCACTTTTAATTGATTATATAAATAAATGTATACATACACCAAGTATGTAGACATTAGATAATTTAAGGTGACAAATACAACATTAGGTACCTATCCTTATGTTTAAATGGATCTTTGTAGGTAGGTACTTGATTCTTATATATGTAACTAATTTTATGAGTCAGACCTTATTTGTGTTTACAATCTAAGTTGCCATATTAGATAATAGGTGTAAGTGTTTAAGTTAGGTGCAATAAGTGTACACTTTATTTTAATCTCTTTGTAGTTAAAAATATAATATCAAAGACCAAAGTGTATTTGTATTTCTATATTCCATATAAAAAAAATCATATTAATGTTATTGAAAATTAAAATGTTTATACCAATAATATAATGAATGTAAAACGAAAGGATATTGTAAATAAAAGTTAGAATGTATAAAAAATAATTGCGATGCTATCTCTAGTGTTTTGATTTCTTTTTAGTTTTGCATTCCCCAAAGTCAAAGTTTTGGTCAATTCTGATGGAATACGGCACGTCATGTACAGACGTTGGGTTGACTGCTGTTTTGTCCATGAACACTTCTTTGATAATGTTGTCTTTATAAAGGTTCCATCTCTGGTTGAGCTCGAACTCGGCAAACACTTGCTCTGTGGTTGGGATCTTTCTGTCTAGGAAATGTTTGATTCTTGACCAGATGTTGGCGGGGTTCCACTGCCACAGCCAGTGTTGGGGCAAGAGGAGGCAGTGAACATCTCCCGTAGCGATGATTCTCCTATTCTTCATGGTCTCCCCCAGACCAAAGCAGCCCCCCGCGCTCATGAGGCATACTTGCATAAAATACACCCTTACATTTTTAGGAAGATTTTCAAAACATTGTGGTGTGATTGTGGATAATTTATTGGAAACATCTACGGTTGAATCCTTTGAGGATAAGATAGACTTGCTGGACCAAGTTGATTGTGTAGCAGAATGTCTATTCCATTCCCTGTTTACACTCAGTGTGGATGTGGATCCTAGCATCATATTGCCATCAGCTTCACCGTGTTTATGCTCTCCCTGTTCGGCGATTTTTCCTTCAGCTGCCATTTCTTCAAGCTCAACCATTTCACTATCCTTCTCTAAAATTTCCCTCACTTCAACGTCATCGGCGTTGTGTTGAATGTCCTGTGACTCTTGTATTGTTTCAGCCAGGACATCTGAAGCTGCACCCGCTCCGTCTTGATCAGATCCATCAATTTTTGATTCTTTTTTTTTCATATCAACTTGTACTTTAACATTTTCCACTGTTATAGTTTCCTAAATTATTATCGAAAAATCTTATTTTATAAATGCCTATAATACACTGGACTCTCTTTTTACACAGTTTTGTTTTACACGGTTTTGAAATAACACGACGCTACATTCCTTGATGTCGTTCTAAATGTGCAAACGTGTTTGTCTATTATCTGATAGTCATTGTGAATAATCTTTGTTACACTTTTTATAAGTACTTTTGCTACTTTAAGTAATTTTTTAAAGAAAATTAACATACAATAATGAATTTTATCTTTTGATTTCCAGAATTTATTTTTATAAATGTAAACTCGTATGTAGTATAGTTTTTTACCAGGTGTTGCGTGGAATGTACCCACTGTGTAAAAAGGGAGTACAGTATACATATAACACTTATTATGGAGGTAAGGAGGTATTAAAGCAAACATAAATGTATTATTTATTCATATGAAGCAGATACATTGTGATGTGACATTATAATTTAAAATAAAACATTACTTAGTAAACACCACTTTTATTAGATGTTTACTAAGTTATTGTTTTATTTTAAAAATAAATGTACTATTTATTACCTTTGGATAATATAGCGTATAGAAAGTTTTTGTGCTTCGTTTTTTAACTGATACTAAAAGACTTTCTATCATTTTACACTGTCCGGAGAGAATGAAATAAACAAAATTAGGCACGCCTTTTCCATCTCCCATTATAGTTTCATCTACTTTGTAAGATTTCATTTTAGCCAGCATACATCCTTCTCGAATAGCTATCTGAAATGATGCAGTTTGTTTAATTAGAATAATTTATTTAACACTGATCTTTTTTTTATAAAAAAGGAAAATGTTATTTTACCAACCTCACTGAAAGTGGAAAAGTATGTGAATCTTGACATTGCATGTGCAATATCATCCCAATGGCTCTGAATGGTTGTGTCCAACACTCGTCTAAAGTCTTCCTTCATGACACAAAGAAGACCACACCCAGCTACAGATAAAATGCAATGAACCCGTTAAATAAGTATTTACTTGCAATAGATAGATTGGAATGTTTGATCAATAACCAATCAAAATATACATTTCGGTAGGTAGAACAAAATACCAATTTATGTATAGCAGAACCTCTGTAACTTTTATAGATTCCTAAATTAAATTGGATGGTGAGCAATGCCATGGTGGTGGTAGATTTTGGATTCACCGAATGTCAAGCGGAGGCTGCGAGCCATATGGTTTTCCTCACACACACAATGAGATTTGGCTCCTTGGCTGTACAGCTTAAGGAAGCCCGCTTTTGGTACTTGGTTGTTTAACTTTCTTGTTCTTGAAGCAATTAATACCATTTCGCTATTTTCACTTGTCTGATAAGTGAAATATTATTTTCTTAAAAAGGTAACTTAAGTTTAAAACGCTTCTGCTATAGTCTCAATAAACATTAACAATCTACTACATAACGCCTAGCTAAATTATTATGGTTTCACACGAAGTGTACATATTTATATTAACTTACTAATAGTTGTAACAGTTTCAGACCGAGGAATGTCATGCAGGAGTGAATCGTGACCAAATACATCCCCGAGAACCAACATTCCGGTGACTGTTTCTTGCCACTGTTGTGTGATGACATCAAAAGAATGGCGGGTCTCCTGCAGCTCTCCATTGATAACAAAATACATTGCAAAGGGCTTGTGACCTTCTCTCAGTACCACCCTTCCTGGGCCATAGTATTTGAAGAACGAAACGGCAGCTAAACCTCGACGAACTGACTGAACATATTAGGATATTCTTTCTGTTATAATACAACACCATTATTCTCAATAGACTGTTAATTTAAGTTTAATTACTACAACATATTCAGGGTAGGAACAGTTATGAAACATAAAGGAATATATGAAAAATCTTTTTTTAGGATATTTTTTTTTTTTTTTTAAAAAGAAAGACAAACATTCCCGGGTTACGAATAACCTGACAATATTTGAAAATGTCCTACTACCACCATAGTAAGCTGAAAATGTTGCTTGAGTTGTGATGGAGGACTTAGCCAGCCGAGGAATTGAACACACTACGTCTGAATGGGACCCGAGCGCGATGTCAACTCGGCCACCGACCGGTCAAATATTTATCAATTTTACAGAACATCAATCAGCGTTTCCCAGACTTGATAAGGACTATATCCGTGCATGTCCAGTCTAAAAATAAAAGTACTGAGATATGTTCCCACACGCTTTGTAAAAAAATTATAATGTCTCTTTCATTTAGTAGTCTCATCAACGATAATGAATAATATTATTACATGCATTTATTTTATTGTATTTGAAAGATGGTTTCAACAGCAAATTTTCAGCTAAATAGACATTAGTTTATTAATAGAGTAGGATGATTATAACAGTGACGCCCATCATTTTTAAAAGGCACAAGCCACTTTCTTGGCTCTGGACAAGAACAGCGTAGGTACCTATCGAGTCCGCGACCAGTTTATCGCATTAATGCTTAGTACTTTATTTTTGTGGCGAGTGCATAGTGATCAAAGATAATAGATTATCTTTGGTTATTATTCACAACCTCTCAACGTCCAAACTAAACAGTCAAATGTGCAAAACATTACGCTACAAAGATCATCACAGTTAATAATTACATAACTTATGTAAGTATCAGACTAACTTCAGTAATCAGATGCGCTAGATCAACAAATTATTTTACTTTAATCCACAAAAATAATATTTTTCTTATTTATTTTCAAACCTTGGGATACCTCCGAAAGCATTTTAATCCTCCTATGATTCTGTTAAGGTAATGTTTTTCCTCATCAGTTCGCCAAGATAATGGATGGCAAAGAAGGGCTTTATCCTAAAAACATACAATAAATCAATTCATCCAAATTTATTGGTAAGTCTGTGAAAAAGTTGTGAAATAGAATTCAGTGTGTGTATGTTTGTTTTTGCAAAACTCGAAAAGTAGTTGACAGATATCGATGAAAATTTCAAAGTTTGTTCTATTAGTGCCAGGAGTGTTTAGATGGTGGTTTGAATGATAGAAGAAGTCGGGGATACCCGAGGAATACTTAATGTAATATCTCTGCATTGGAATGAGATACGGACTCGAGTAATACAGTTTTTTTGACAGTTACATTGTGGTATAAAATAGTGAATGGTGGAAGAAGTCAGAGACGTCCGAGAAGGACATTAACAATAGCGAAGCATCGCGGGGTCCACTAGTTATCAATAATTTAGTAGAATTACTTCCAGAGACAATATTTGTTTCTTTTTTGATGTCCTCTCCTGCAATGCTTGCACAATACTCTGTCGAACATTTTTCGAAACATCACTTGTAACTAATGTTTTGACTATAGATCCTTCATTCATCCACCCTGCATTTTCCATTGCCAATCTCCCGATGGTTCGGAATCTACACAATGCTCGAAATTTCATTCTCTCCTGCTCCTCTGGATCCTGGAAAATAGAAACCATACATTTTGTAAAACATCACAAAAAATTGTGTTTATTTTAAAAGAATGAATTGGGTTTTTTATAAATCTTACCATTGCTGGGCCCTTTTGAGGAGCCATTTTCAAGTTTGTAAATTAAGTTTTGTACAGCACACTAATCTTGTAATTTATTTTGGGTGATTGTATTGCCCATCCCATGTATTGCTTATTTAACAGAATGTGTTTTTTTTAAATTCAAATAAAGATCTTAACGTGAATATTTATTACCTACCTAGGATTAAACTTGCTAAGGATCAGAGTCAGAGCATTACGAACTTGGGCTACTCAAAGTCCGAAATCAATCTGCTCATAAATAAATCATTCACAACCTGCTCAAAGTGTTCTGCGTAGACAAAATAACTAAGACATTATTACTCACATGATTTTTGTATATTTTAAAAGCCGCCAATAATAAATTACCATGCTGCTCCAGGTGCCACTTGCTGGGGTTGCTTTTTTCTCATTTTTATATGAATTTATATATAGTATTTTTTTATTTACTATATTCAGATAAACATGGCAACACCACTCTAAGAAAAATCTATGGTTTCAACTGTCATCGTTTTCTGCAAGTTTCTGCTTAGAAAAAATCGAAACGCATCGGCCTCTGTCTTATGCGAATTGTTATTTTTCAAATACTTAGCTATTGTCAAATACATAGCTTGATTTTCTTTCAATTCGTTGATTTATTTCGCGATATTAAAAACCCAATATGGTAAATATGTCAACATTTTGTATAGCGGTAGCGCATCGATTCTGCAATTTCGATGTTGTTGATATTATAGGTTAAGAATATTCATGACATTGCATTATTTATTCCTTTTCAGAGTTTCGAACTTCCTTCAGTCAAGGTACGACCAGAGATCATCGACAGTTTTGGACTTCACGAAGGGGCTTTTGGAGTCCAGGACCCGCTTTCTCATGGATTGGCAGGAACAAAATCGAAGTTGGGGAACTCTCATCCCCTTGAGGCTTCCGAGCGGAATGTGAGCAATTTTTATAACTATGTTTCCTCTTATATATGGTGAAACTAAACCTAGTAAATATTTACCTAACCGCTTCACTTTTAGGCACAGATTATGGAAATTACACTTCACTTATAGTAATGAAGTTGAAATGTAGTGTAATTTCCATAATCTG
This sequence comes from Hesperophylax consimilis, assembly GCF_061612785.1. Classification (NCBI taxonomy): domain Eukaryota; kingdom Metazoa; phylum Arthropoda; class Insecta; order Trichoptera; family Limnephilidae; genus Hesperophylax; species Hesperophylax consimilis. The sequence continues at coordinate 7,696,224 of NC_142840.1, read as the reverse complement.
TGCCTATTAAAAGTGGAGAGGTTAGATACATGTTTACCCAACACCTAGCTTTAGTTTTCAGCAAGTTATGTAGTAAAATATTCTGTAAATACATTGAAAACCCTTCCTGCTGCCCCAAATGTTAATGTTTTAGTTCAGATTCTTTTCAAATGGCTTTTGGTAATCTTTCAGAGTAACTGGACATGCTTTACGATCAATTTTTTTGAAATAACATTTTGATTCAACTTAAAAGAGGGAGATGTTAAAAGATGCACTAAAGTTAAATTTTTTGTCAGTCAAAGTTTCAAAATCTCTTGTGTTTTGACAGTTTGGGCAATGTTTTTTTTCTTGATTGAAGTATTTGTATCAAGCATTCGTATCCAGCGATTCTGAAACTTTACCTGGTTTCCTAAAAGCCTTAGAATTTTTTACTTAACCATTTGAGCAATAGCTACCCTAATTTAGTTAGTACCGCTAATGCCCTCGAGCGATAGCTACCCAAATTTGTAAACACACTTCTGGCGGGAAGGATAGTTCTACCTTTTATGATGGTCCTACTTGAATGCTGTCCAATAATTCTTTATGATTATTTTATACCAATCTTTTTGTAAGGGTCCCAACTATAAATATGTATATATACAAACAATGTGGTACTAGTCCATTTTCTTAACTTATTGTCTCTTGTGTGAAAGAAAATTTTATCAAAAGGAAACTATACTAAACCTGCTGAATGGGTAATAAATCCTTGCACTTATGCTTTTTGTGTGTGATTTGAGCTTTGGTTTTCGGTGGTGATGATCCATGATTCCATATTTAAATTTCGAGATGCGAAAATTGTTCTTTTTTTGTAATTATTTGTGCGGGAGTGAATATCAAATTTATATTAATGTAATTAAATATGCACATTTTTTACACATAAAACATCCCAAAAATGGCCCAAAACGGACTTAAGCTTCAGTTTATGGAGTTGCATTACAAAGTAGGCTTTAATTTCAGACAGTAGGTTTAGTATTTATGGTAGGGGTGTGGTGACTACTATGCAAAAAAAAAATCATTCAAGTCGATGGTCCCGAAGAACTATAAACTCTGCTGCAAATCGGTAGTTTTACAGCAGAGCTGTTTAAATTTTTGTTTCTGCATTTTTACTGTTTTGGAGATCAAGAAAAATAATGTTGTTTTATATTTTGCATTAACCTCTATTTATTTAATTGGAGAAATATATCATCAAAAACAATAAAAATGCTAAAACGAAACTTTATACAGCTCGATACAAAATGGATTTTCTCAAATGGACCCTATTTTCACCCGTTTGAAGTGTTAATATCAAGAGGGAATTTTGGAAAGAGCGCGGCCGAACCTAAAACCGGAAATCTACTGCTCAAGTTGTTGTTGTTTTTTTTTAAATACACTATTACTCAGGTGGTTGTACCATGTGTCTTTATAGGTTGTGCAGTTAAAAAAATTCTAACTCTTTTTAGGGTGAATTGCCTAATACAAAAAAAAAAAAAAAAATTCTAAAACACAAATTTAACTAACTAACAAATTGTTCTGTTATTCTATTCCAGTTCTTAAAGAATCGAGGTGCGATGGATCTCACAATTCTCCGAAACTTCCAAGGTCTTCATGCTCCCTTGAAACTGGTTACGGAATTAAGAGCCGTGAATAAGGTAATTTATTCAGAGTTCATCGGTTGTATGTTATACACTCATCGGTAAGATAGCAGCCGGGGGTTTCATTATTTGGCAGTAGATTGTTATCAAACAGGCCAATGCCCGCATGTGAATGGACTACCAATATTAATCTTTGTTGTGTTCCTCTCCATTGTGCACCAAAAAATAACCAAATACAATTTAGTTAGATGCCAAAATGGAACCCTTTCAATATTATGGTCTATTTAGGAAAAAATCGCCAGTTCTCTACTGTTTGTTGTTGTCCTTATTATTTGATTTTTTCAAAATCATCAAATCAGGTACCACTCATTTCAAACCCGCAAAATACTCACTTTAATTTGGTTAGTTTCACAGACATAGGAATTAATAGACGAGAAGATAATGGCGAGGGGTAAAATCAACTGTTGAAGAACGAAGGGGGTAAGGCTGACTGTGATTCGTCAATAAATCAATCTGACAGTAAATAGGCATCTCGCATTATAATATCACCATTTACTTCTTAAAAGTAAAATCTGCTTTTGAATGAATAGACATTTTTACATGGGAGCGCAAATTACTCGCCACGTTATAAACAAATTTGCGAAGTCCAAATTCGGCAAAAAAATTCAGAGTCGAATATTTCGTTTAAGTATTTAGTTAAGACACTTTTATAAATGTTCATAATTTACTTCCCAGCAACCAACCAGCTTTGTGTTTCGCGTCCAGACGTTTCTCGATGTGATAGTATATGTTTCTAAAACTGATACATATTATACAATGTGAATATGCTTAAAATAAAGTAAAATAATGCTTATATATGGAATGTAATACGACAATTGGGTTTATTCTCTTTTTCACATCTATTTTTACAAGTTTTCATAGCACAAGTCAACATTTTGCCGTGTTATTTCGTAAAATGAACCGATGATGCCTCGACCATAGTTCGCACAAGAATGATGACGTCACGTTTTCAAATTTCACTTGAGGCCATACGCGAGCACAGCCGGCTCCAATGGAACCGGTATGGGAAGTGGGGATAATACGCTTTTAATCACTTAGGGCAGGTCTACTAATATTCATATGTCTATGGTTAGTTTTGAGTTTTGGAGATGAAGAACATAATAAAACTTTGAAACAGACTTCTGACAGCCATCAAAATATAAAATAAGATTGTAAATCTGACAATATAATGACAGATAATAGGCAATGATAATGATAAATGACAGGCCAAAGATGATCAAACTTTTGTAACTGCGACTTACGACCCGCTAAGCTTAGATTACTAATATTGTAATGGAAAATTATCTGTCTTCTGTATAAATAAACATGTAAATATTTGTTTGTTCAAAATCTTAAATCTCCGAAATTTCTTCACTGATTGCTTTGAAATTTTTACAGCGTTGCACTCGAATTGTGTGTGTTTTTATATACCTATATTATATAGATGTCACCTGTGACAGGAAAAAACACGTTTTTTTTTAAACATCGCCATCTGTTGGATAAACATGTTTTTTAAAAAACAGCACTCTTTTTTTAGTTTTTTTGTTTAGTGTCTCTATCTGCATAGACAGACTGAGTCACAGAAATGCGTGGCAGGGTACAGCTAGTCTAAAATAAATCCTACACAAGAGGCCAACTGCTCCCAACATCTGGAGCCAGTGGGACTATGGCATCCCCAAATGGAGTGGGGAAGTACCTGGCTATTCACCATAAACGGCTAAAGACATTTCGAGCAACGTTTCGATTCTAAATGGTGGTCCTTCACCAGGGCGATACTGAGAGTATCTACCACTCCTTTAAACTTTTTTTATTTGCATTTTCAGGTTGGAAGGCTGCCATTCCTGGAAAGTTCCAACGCCCTCCGAGATTCCCTCACCGGAGATGACCTCCGCATTGGTTTCGAGGACACCCTCAACACTGCCGAGTTCAGGGAGCAGATGGGGCAACCCCACGCTATTGTTGAGAGATCTCTTGGTCTACTGTAATTCTTAATACTTAGGTTTTTTTTATGTCCCTAAATTTAAATGATTTGAACTGGTTTAATCAAAGATATTAGAAGAACGAGATATGCTATGTTGGCCGCCGGACCGTAGGCGGAGTACTACTTAATTAGGGTACTTTGAATACTATCAAGACGTGTACGCACAGAAATCTGTTCTATGTATTAGTGCGGATAGCTTAGCGTAAGCGAAGGTGTGCAGTAGTATTGGTGAACAAAACCGGCGACACTGGGCAAAACAATTCCACACAGTATGAACTGCTCATAGCACATCTCGTTCTTCTAATATCTTTGGGTTTAATCATACTCTTAATAAAATTTCTTAAAAACTGAGAAATTTTGTTTAAATAAAACCACATGAAGTGATATCCATACACTGTATATATTTATGTGACTACTATATAATATTATGGGATGTACGGCGTATATCTTTTTACCTAATTTAACCTCTGGAACGCCGATGTCCTGCAATCTAACACCTCTGTAGTGCGCCGAGGGTAAAAATCCCATCTAAAAAAGTTATAAAAAGAATAAGTAAGAATGATGTGTTTTAGAAAGTTACTTATGCCGGCTCCAAATGCTCAGACAAACCCATCCGGCGTACCCATACAGTAGTGGTGGACGGTGACTTTTTGAAGAAGGGATCTATCAAATAATATACAAATCTATATACTCATCCATACACAAGATGCAATTATTGTCAAATTAGCTCTATAAATCCTTTACGCTCCGCAACAGAATATTCAACACTTCCAATAATGCATCATGCGAAAAATTCCTAATCGTACCAAAAACAAAGCACTCAATAAATAATATGTAGGTATTTTATTCTGTGCATTATACCAATAAGCGTTGAAAGGCATTTTTTTGCACTGGATGTTGTTGCCAAATGCATTTACACTTATAATATTTTAACACTTAGGCAGATGGGACTAAATACGCATGCGTGAAAGTCAGATAGTTTCATACACCGTGAATTCTGAAATAAGATAGAATCCACACTGCTACTATTCTGTGTGTTAACTATATTTGAGGACTAAGAACGTACTCTCTTGGTTGTGTATGTTGTGTATTGTGTCGTTGTGTGTGAGAGGACGATACCATGTGATTAAATTGCAGTCGTCATGTTTACGGCCAGAAAGAATAAATCCAAAACTTTTATTTTGAACTAGCTGTACCCCGCCAGGCGTTGCTGGGGCTCAGTATGTCTGTTCAGATAGAGAAACAATAGCGCGAGTTGCTTTCACATCCAACAGATGGCGCAGTTTTAAAAAAAAGCATTTTTTTTCCTGTCACAGGAGATATTTATATAATATAGATACATATTTAAAAACACACGCTTATTCAAATGCAACGTTGTGTCAAAATTTCAAAGCAATCAAAGTGAAGAACTTTCGGAGATTTAAGATTTTGAACAAATAAAGGTTTACATTTGTATTTATACAGGGTGTATCGGCACTAACCCGACAAACTTTAACCAGCTATTCCTTAGCACATTTGGAGTAAAAAATGTTATGGGCACTTTGCTGTCCGGTAGCATTTCTTTTTCAATTAAAAACAAAAAAAAATAAAATTTCCACACTACATCACTGTCATTGGCATTGCGTTTCGTGTTCAACAGCTGTTATAAGCAAGTATGTCAAAAAGCGTCTTCGCTCTTTCGCACACACTAAATAATAATAGTTAAAAATGAGACGAATGGTGCCGTGCCATTTCGTTGTGATTGTAAAAGTGCGCCAATATAGGTACACACGTGCATTATTCAACGGAATTCGAATAAAATATTTGCCAGATGGGTTTTCAAACTTTGACAAAGGATAAAACAGTGGTGACATGTGGTGAAAATATGAATAATAAATTTTTTATTAAAAAAAAAAACGTTACCGGACAGCAAAGTGCACATAAGATTTTTTACTCCAAATATGCTAAGGAATAGCTGGTTAAAGTTTGTCAGGTACGTGCCGATACACCCTGTATAGATAAATAGATTATTATTAATATTTAATGTATGAATGGTCCTCGCCTGTTCTGCAAGTGGCGTGCGTAGGTACAGCACATTCACCTGGTGCACCTGCATGTTCAGAAGGACCTGATTTCTGTGCAGTCGAGACCATGCCGTTGACAGACTACGCATTTGCCGTGCTCCGTTTGATTTTGGAAACTAAAACACCTTGTAAATGGTGTAAAAATAGGTCGCTAAAAAGGAACATTTATTCACACATAAACTTGTTAAGCGAATTGTTAATTGAACAAAAGACTGGCATGATTTTTCGAGCTATAATGCAAGTAAGCTTCTCTTAGTTACACCATTAATAAAAAATAATGATACAGTTACGAGAAATGACATATCACCACATGGAGATCAACTCCAACTTTCCACTCACTAGGCGCACCTGCGGATTCCACCACACGCTCCGGTTTGCGTGCACAGTTAAGCCTGTGAAGGTCAAGATACAAACGTTCGTATTTTGTCCCGTCACCTGTACAGGAGATAATGGTACAGTTATTTCATCCACTTGGTCCAGTATGCTTGTGCAGGCAACCTGTCTGGGCATACCGGACCGTGTATGTAGTTACTGTTATTTACTCACCTCACCACCGAAATTAAATTGTTACATAATGTTTGTGGACTTTTAACAACAATTGTAGAATATTATTAAAATGATAAAATTTCTTATTATTTGTAAAAAATATATTTTTATTCAATTCTTATTATTGGAATGTACATGAAAATTATAAAAATCCATAAAAACAAATTCATAGAAAAATTATTTACATATTATACTATTTACTTATATTTAAGTAAGACAATGGCACATTCACATTATTTACCAAACAATGATAAATACATTCATAAGTCAGTACATAGAACCATTTCAACACAAACAGAATGGTCTTTAAAAGAAAACATAACAAGGAATGTAATGCTAATTAATAGTCCAACACGAGGTCGAGAATTCTTAGGTTGGTGATCTTCTTGACTTCGTTGATTCCTATGTTTATTTCTTGGTCAAGGGTATTTTTAAAGCGGACTGCCAACTGCTCCATTATCACATTTGCTTTATTTTCCCGGGCGCAGATGACAAAGGGAAATCCGAATTTGGTTTTGTAGCTGAAATAAGACGGTAAGAAATAAACAACAAATATTATACTTACCATATGTAGCATAATGTATTATATAATTAGAGCAGTGTAGGCAAAATAAGCAATGTCGCTCAACTGACAGTGGTAGTGACAATAGGGGGCTTTGAGGGGAATTAAGGGGTGACGAGTGCAATAAGAAGGCAAAAAAAAAGTTTCTTTAACATTTTTTCGCTTGACGACCGTCCAACCAAGTTGGATCGTCTGTAGCGTGGTTGAGCAGTTTAACCAACTTTACTCAGTCTATTTAGGGAGCCGTCATGCCTAGTTGTTTGTGAGCGTACATTTAACAAATAAAAATAATGAATATGCCAGGCATGACTAATGAAAGTGAGCTTTTGATGGATTTTTTGACATTATATAAATCGTTAACTTGTTTGTCGGATACTACAGCAAGATGTACTCTGATAGAGATGTCAGGAACATAGATATTGTGATCCTTTTGAAGCAGTTTAAATGTATTGAAAGGATGTAACTATTAAAACCGTAAAAAAACTAAATTGTAATTATTTTAGTAGCGGATCATGACTGAATTTTTTTGCCCACGATAGTCTTTTTCTTCAGGTATTTAGTTAACGATTCTACTAAAGCTTAACTTTCTACTTAATTTTTTTATTTTTTTGATAAAGTAGGAGGCATGCTGCATGTGTTCCCCAGAATAGCATCAACCCAACCATCGCGTCGTCTGTACGCAACACTCAACGGTTGTTCCACAACAGTTGAACCAACCAAATTAAGTGGTCTGTAGGGAGTTTTAATGACATGTTTTGTCATGCGTTATGGCAGGTTTTATCAAATGCATTTGTGTGAGAATTTCAATTCAATATTATTAGTCTAACATTTTTTCTTATGACAGCCTTTTGTGGTCAAGATAGCTCTTATTATTTATGAATGTAAAGAAATTATATCATCACTTACCTGTAATTGAGCAGGTTTATTTTAGCTTTCTTTTCAGGGTCCAATGCATTAAGTTCTGCAGACTTTTGTTCGCGGGCAGATTCCTCTGTCAATTCATCAGTATCGGCCAATCTTCCAGCTAAATCAGGATGTAGGCATAGGATTTTAAGTTTTTCTGAAAAGTGAATAATTCATCTTATAATGAAATTAAAAACAACAAGTAATGACACAAACAAATAAAGTAAGAAATGACATTATTATGGGAATGACACATAATGCTACGAAATATTTTGTTCTATTGAATTACCTACTCTAATTTCAATTGATTCACCAAGAGATTAATTATAAAACAATAATTATTGGTAACTTGCAAAATTGGTGCAGAGGATTAGGAGTATCTGCATGTTAAGCTTTTAAAACCTAATAACCGGGAAACAAATCAATGTTCTACTGAAACAGCTGTCTTATATTTCTTCTTCTGGTTGCCAATAATCAGAATAATCTTTAACCTGCAGGGTGCAGTGTGGAACAACTCGGCGAATCTGCACTTGTACAAGTCACATTGATTTCAAAGCCATGAGGTTTTCCTGCTTTGTCTTCCATAATTTTTTCCTTGAATCTTCAGATAATCTTGTTTGTGTCATACCTCATGATGTTACCAAGATACTTCACACACAAGACCTTCTACATTCAAGTCTAACGAAATTTCACAAATTTAAATAATACATAGAAGGTTTGACAGGTTGGTGGCTGTACACCCAGGCGTAGAGTGTCAATTCCTCGGCTGGCTAAGTCCTCCATCACAACAGAACCAACATTTTCCGCTTACTGTGGTGGTAGTAGGAGATTTTCAAATATTGTCACAAATAAAGTGGTTATTCGTAACCCGGGAATATTTGTCTTTCATTAAAAAAAAAAGTTCTAAATTCGTCCAGGGTAATTTGAGGACGCTACTAAACAACAACATTTCAAAGGTTTCTATAATGCATGTCAATTCTTGGTTAAGTGTCTAGATCATTAATTATATAAAGCATAAAGCGCTGTGATGATGTAATAAGTTTGGATGCTTACCGTCCTTTGGGAGATTCTCTAGGTGTTCAGAGAAAGCATTGCACAAGTCCCCGACATTTTTAAACGGCACCTTTTCGGCTACTGCGGTGGCCGCTTCCTTGTAGGATTCAACCACATTTCCAAACATCCAAACAAACTGCTCGCTTCCCAGCTCATTCACCTCCCCGATGTATATGTAGCCTGCCATCTTTGAACCAAACAATTTATTACTGTTATTATTATTTAGCGACAAAATATACATTATTAATGGAATAAAACATAATAAAATCATAGCAGACGACATTATTCTTTAAACTGCTACAGTAAATAATAATTACGATTGTAATAAATAATAAAGGTTTAATTTTGATATACAGCTAGAATATTGTTGTATTTTATTATTTAATTAAGTGATCTCTCGGAGAGTTATCTATTATTAAATTTCTTATCTTGTTTCTTACAAGAGGTTAAAGATTAACAACAAAATATTTACTTATGCTATAAAGCAAAAATGTCAGTTTGTCTGTAGCAGCCCAGACTTTCGAACTGAGAAATCTGTTGACGTGGTATTTATAAGTCAATGCAACTGTTTTCAGCCAGCACCATCAATTCCATTATGAGCTATAGAGCTAAATATCTATTCAACTGAAAGAATAGATTGTAATACTTTTCAATATGTTATTTTGGAGTGCATTGAAAGCAGATAGGTATAAATATTATTGATAGCAAAAAAATTCTGTGACAAATAAGAATTTACACTTGTTGATATAATTATAATATAAATGTTAGTGGTTTATTTTTGATAAGGACCTTGGTTTATATTACACTACTTTATTTATTTTTGAAATGCATAAGAATTATTTCATCAGCCCAGGGAAGATACATCGGTTGCTAATTCTTATCATTAGTGATTATGAAAAAATTTACAATTATTGACAAAATGTATTTGTCGACCTGAATAATAACATAGGGATGAAGAGATGCAATTAACCAATAAATCTTATTGGATTACTGTAATAATTCATTTACGAGAGAAAAAAATCAAAACGACAACTTTATTGTAATGTAATTATCATTTACAAATTAGGTTATTGAATATCAAGCACATGTACAAAAAAATAATCTTCTATCCTTTTTATACAAAAAATAGTGAATTATTTAGGTAGGTACTTGTGATTTTCCAGCAGAAATCAAACAAATATAATAATAATATATTTTTATTCTAGCACAAAAATCATAGGTTTACAAAAAAAAAACAAATAAATAGTAAAATGTTAATTAATAATAACTTGAAAGCTATATTTACCTACTTGAATATCGTCTAAATTGGTAGAATGTGAGTGGTTAATTTATGGGTACAATGCGACTGCAATGACAACACACACCTCCATTAACTCACCGCCTATCAGAATCATACTAGAAAGAAAATCATTTCCAGGTTACAAGTGGCATGAATTGTCAGTCAAATATTATGCAACGTTATCAAAACGATTTTATTATTATTTAATTTATCAGTTGAATTTCATTTCTTGCGGTTGGTACAACGTATATAAACAATTTCAAACTGCAGTGAAGTTTTCCAAAACTACTGTTCCCCGGTAGGTACGTTAAATCATAAAGATACCTTATTCGCCATTTCTGCGACAAATAAATAATACAAATAATTCAATATATCGACTTCAGTCTTTTTTTATCAGCAGAAAATTTATTAGACCTGGATAATTGATCAACAATTTTTATTTTTTTCAATGATATTCTATTACCCAATAGATAGCGCTGAACCGACATCAATTATTCTTAAATCTCTACTGCCCGACAGGTGGTGTGCAATGCAATATTTTTAAATTTTTTGAAAAACGGCTATTTTATCGACGTCATTCAATCCATCAACGAAAAATCTTCTCTTTGCAAGACACCTTATAAAAATTAACGTAAAGTAAGTAACACTCACGCGATAATACCAATTTTTTTTGTGTTTTTAGAATTATTGCCAGTACCTAAACAATTAAGTAGGTAGATAGATATCCACCACGTAGGTACATCGGAAAATACTCTTCGGTCTTCCCGGGCCAACAAATAGCTGGGATAACACCTCTTTTATTTTATTATATGCGATAGAAACAAAGTTGAATCGACTTTAATTTTCGTTCTATGAAACATGCCATATAATAAATAAGATGGAAACCTAGCAGTCTAACTCCTTGATGGAAAATTAAGTATTATTTCCGAATTACCGCTACCTTTATAAATATTTCGGTACCTACCCACTTGTTTTACCATCATCACAGTATATTCATTTTAATTTTTGGGTTTGTTGGAAGATCTGAAACATTTTCTTTAGTTATTATCTTTAATTCCACGAACGCGACCCCCTAGCACAGTGGTCGGCAAGCTCATTAGTCAAAAGAGCCGAATATCAGCAGTACGATGATTTAGATATCTTTTGAGAGCCAAAAATTCACTCAAGTGGCCAAAGAGCCGCAAGTGGGTCGTGAGTCACAGTTTGCGACCACTGGCAGGGCCGGCGCTAGTAAAATTTTGACGTTCCTCGTCAAAACCTGTAGACGCCTAGGTAGGTGATCACTGTTATCAATAATAGGTATTCTACTGATTTTATATTTTTGTGAAGCGCCGTTTAATGACCAATACCTAATATATCTTTGGGGATGCTGTGTGAGGATCTTTTTGAGGAGAGGAAGGAGTGATTAGTGTACACGGGTCTTGACTCGTAGAAGCGACCCATTCTCATATGACAAATGTCAACCGTGCACCTATTATTATGTTGGATTCTTAGAACTGTTAGGTGTTAGGTATTATTATCGCCTTGGCAATTCGGCGCCCGAAGCGGACTGCTCCAATTGCGCCCATATTGGGCCGGCCCTGACCACTGGCCCAGCCAATTGGCCTGATGAAGGCTTCTACACTCCTCGTGGTGCTGAGCTGCACGGATACTTGACAGAGTTATTTGTAATGTTTGATGCTGTAAATGACAAATCATGCATTGTATACAAAACATTATTTTTGCTAACTTTTTAAAACATTACTTTTATTAAATATAAAATTAAACAAAAAATATACATTCGACACGAGAAAAATTCGGTTTGGAATAAATATAAAAATCATCATCAATCACGGAATCAAATACGGAATTATTGGATGGGGGGGTCATACAATAAGATTCTAAACCCGATCAAAGTGGTCCAGAAGCAAATCCTCAAAGTAATCCTCAAGAAACCCTCCACGTATCCAACAGAAACACTATTCACAGATTTCGGAGTGCCCGAGTAGAAGATATATTCAAGAAAAATGCAATTATCCAAATTTATAAATATAATATAATCAAAAAATTTGAAACCCACTTATCTAAAAGATATCAATAGATACAATATCAAAATTCCAAAATGTAATACCAAACAAATGCAAAATAACTATATATATTTAGGAATAAAGTATTTCAACAACCTTCCGATTGAAATAACATACTTAAACTAAAACTGAAGTTACTCTTTCAGAAGTAATTAACTAAATAATTGCCTGTTTTTCCCTTCATTGATATCTATTATCAGTCTATACTCATCTCCACTGTATTTAGATTTTGTCTCTTTATATATTGTTCCTATCATATATATACTTACTTATAGCATAATGATTCTATTTTTCTTATAATTAGTGTAACTCTCTCACCAAGCACAAGAACCAGTTTCTTCATTGGTGAGATTGCGAACATAAATATATTTTGTAATGTAAATATATTCTTTATGTACTCATATTATATCCTGTACCCACTTTATATATATTAAATAAATAAAAAAAAATCACATTTGCAAATATAAAAAATGGCTATATACCTACCGTCTGAACGAGTAACTAAGTTCCAGTGAAAAAAATAAGCGCAAATCCACTTTGGAAAGCAAAACCGTCAATTTTTATTCGCTCTAGATAGGGAGGAAAAAATATTTCTGAAATATACGTATTTTAAAATATACAAAGCACCCAAAAGAGTTAATATGGAGGGTTTCGGAAAAAATCAATGGTCACTTGTCACTTTATGATAAAAGATTATCTTCAAGATCCTCGAAGCGAGGACAATATAATATTGTCTACTCTAGCAAGGAATCATCCCCGTTGAACATAGAGGGGTAAGTAATTCGCGGGAATCAGCGCTGTCGAGTTACACACAAAAACCATAATTTTATTTCCCCTCCCATGTATGCCATACAAATAATATGTCTGACATATATGTAGGTATACTGTCACGTAAGCCACAAACACATGTTGGCATTCGTGGGCGAGGAAATAGAATTATTGATATAGGTATGCTATCCTTGAACTGATTTCGGAGATGCTTGGTAGATGTACTAATTATCCTTCGAATTATAATAACATATTTTACTAAAAGACAAATTGAAAAATATTTCCTTCCAGTCATGAAATGTTAAAGTTACTTTTAAACCGTAGTCCAGAGAGAGCTTGGAAATCAAAAATAATAATTGACTACCCGATAATCCCCAAACAATATTAAATTAAGTGTAATATATATTAATTAATTTCACCGGTGAAAAATGTAAAGAATGCCAACACATTTCGGTTGTCGGCACAAAGTTTTATAACAGAGACATCACAAACAATAGAGTCGATGAAACGTTAATAAGAAAATCACGCAAAAGTCAAAACAACACAACAAAAAACGTCTTCGTAAACAATAAGGATTCTTAAAACTAAACGTTACACACACGGAGATCTCGGCATTGAAATATATACTGAAAATATTTAGAACTAAAAGAAAATTAGAAAAAAGGTTATTTTATCTAGTAAAATATAGGCACGTTGCAAATTGCTTTTGTTTGCAGCTGTTTAAAACTGAAGTCAGTGGTGATCTTAAGGAAAGTGTCCCAGTTTGAGGATAGTTTGTAGACGAGTATATTTTGAATTTGTAGATTGAATGTAATACCTACTTTGAAATAATTTTTATGGCTTCAGAAAGGGATTGAAGATTATAATAGAAGGACGGGCGTTTGGGTAGGCTTACCTTCTGAGAAGAAAAACACCATAAGCCATTACTGTGGACCCGTCGGCACCGCTTTAATGTTATCTCGGGGTGATTAAAAAAAACGGGATGAGAAAAGGATTCCTCTAAGTTTTATTATTGGCCGAATGTTGGCTGCTGGCCAATGGACGGGCTGCTCCTAGATCTTCACGTTTTTAAGATACAAACCTCTATACCTGTAATTGATCGCAGGAATAGCGAATCATTTGAAAGCTAAAATGATATTATGTATCTTTATTAGCAGTAAACCTGTTTGGTTGAAGTCTAAAGCAGCTAAAACTGTAGACATGAAATTTGCACAACGCTGAGAGTCATATAGACTAACACAACTACCTATTATCATATCGCTACATCATTCAATTTTGTCATTCATACCTATATAAAAGGTGGAGCAAAAGTTATCACCCTATCGGAGGATGCTACCATTTTAGCAAATGGCGTTTTATGGCTTCAAAACTTTGACACTTGTGAAGTAAACAGAAGCAGAATACACGTTGACAAACCACGGATGGCTGTAATACTAGGTACTCAAGAACGCGGAATAATTAATATGTTGTAATCACCACTAAGAGAAAATAATATTGGCATGGGTCAATATTTGATCAGGTATCTATAAATATAATTTACTCGAGTATATTACATCATACTTTCTTACATAAAATCTAGATCAATACAAAGCGTTATTCCCAAATGATATGTAGGCATTTTCACCAAAATTTGTACATTTTTATACTTTCCATTCCGTTACTTATACATTGCGTTTTATTTGTAAGTTCCACCAATTCCAGATTACTAGAAAACGGGATATTTTTTACTTCACAAATTCTGGGACTAACTACCATAATATTATATATCTACCTCTCATTACCCAGAATTCTAATGGAGGGTCATAATGTGGATTCTTCAGGGGACATCTTCAATTTATCACTTAATAAGATTGTTGCTCGAGCACTTATGTTATTCATAAAAATGAAAAAAAAAATCTTTATAATATTAATATAATTTTTAAAGTATTTCTATGAAAAAGTCTCTAAAAAGTGTGTTAAAAATAAATAAATGTAATCACGAAATGGAATAACTAGCGGATTCTTTACCAGATACGTTAAACTTGAGTTTATTCAATGTTGGTTCAAATTTATGTAAAACAAGATATTTTAGAAATACAAAAATGTTGTGCAAGCTATTCATATCGAACTTAAATTAAATACGAAATAAAACGTTGTTTAATTAAATGTCTGATGACCTTCGTAGTCGAGGGGTAAGGCTCTCGATTAGCCAGCCGGAGGACGCAGGTTCATTTTAATTAATTCGCAGTTCATTTTTATTTTATTAATTTGTGTTATTTAACAATTTACTAATTACTAATAATATATAGTATATTTGCGGCACGTTCCAAAGTGAAAGATACTCTCAGTATCGCCATGGTGTAAGACCATGTGTAATTTCAGAATTGAAACGTTGCTTAAAATGGTTTTGGCCGTGTGACCAGAAAGCCAAGTCTCCAAACCTCCTTCCCCTCCCCACTGAAGGCAGCCTCACAACATACCCCAAATGGGGATGCCATAGTCTCACTGGCTCTAGACGGTTGGGACTCTTGTGCGTTTTCACATTTTAAAAAAGGATGTAGAAATAAAAATGAGACAAGGTAAAAACACACTTCCTTTAGATCTAAATAATTAATTTAAAATATCTACTTTTTCGACAGTTATGTTTGACTGGCTATATATATTATTATATTATTCTAAAATACGAAACTATGAAAACTAATAAAATCCTGGAACATGACAAAAACGCAATATACAAACTTTGTCGAAAATGTCTGCGTACGCGGGCCACTGGTTCTTATCCCCGAAAACGAAGCCACATAATAAGGCATGGAACATCTGCCTCGAATTTGGAATATATAAGAGAGGGCTTGATGTCTTGATAGATTTCAGATATCGATTTTATTGGACAAGGGCTTGGTTAAAACTTTAAACAGTCATATTTTATGAACATAAAAGCTCCTCTCTGAGAGACTTGTCCAGTGTCTAGCACCCACCTGAAATGTATTAAAGTCGCTGTGAAAATGGAACAGTTTTATAACTCTCGTTAATCAAAAGTTTTAGTAATAATTTATAATTCTGTTTCTGAACATTCCCACAAATTTGTAAATAATTTTGTGGTTATACATAACATCGATAGATAGATTCTAAGAGAAAATATTCAACAGAATCAATTTATTTTCCCTTTTTATTTTTTTATTCATTTTTAATCTATCATTTATATAAACCAAAGTGTGGCGGACGAACACCGGCTGGACGGGTTTCGTTTTATTTGCATACAAATCTTCAGTTTTATTCTGAGAATGATGAAATTTTCCACACTTGACCTTCAAAATAAGAGAAAGATCACTGTCTGATTCTGAAAACTAAAAATTCCATGTGAGGCCCGAGCAACTCCGGGGACTTCAGTTAGCAAAATAACTAACTAACGGCCAAACAACTCGGTCTTAGCACACACTTTGTGTCTCATTCACATTCATACATCGTCTCATGCATACTCTTTTATTATTCTGACTCTTGACATGACCCGACTGATATACTTGATCGTGCCATCTCTTCCTCGGGCGTCCCCGACTTCTGTTAAAATTAGTAAAATATAAAGCTCATAAGTCGTTCTCATTCGTAAACTACAATGCATAATTTTCTGTTGGTGAAATGGATGCGTAGGTAGGAAGTGATAATAATTTTGAAACTTAATAGTAGACACGTATGAATAGGAATTAAGTAGGGAGTATGTTACAAGACAGAGTTGTTTGGCGGTTAGTCCTCTCTGCCTACCACTGCGGAAAACGGTAAAGCGATTGAGGCGTAGAACTACAATTAGAGGCGGTACTGCGTATTGATATCGCGTCGAAAATTTTTTCAATATTAGACCGAATTCAGTAATTTTAGTTAGAGCGTTGGGAGAGTTGGAGACCAGTTGAAGGTAAAAATGCGGAACCTATTTTTTCGCTTCATATCACATCTAAATATAATACATCAATGGATTGAGGTGATTTATCAGCCAAACTGTATTAGATAAATGATCAGTATCATTTAATGATGCAAATATTTTATTAGAGGTCAACATTTCGTTGAAATGTTACTTAATTTTAATTAATGAAACATAGTTTTTAGATACCTACTGTTTTAACATAATGCGAGTTTTCGGTTTTATGGTTAAGATTTATTATGTAACAGGAAACCGACGGCCGTAAAGTTTTTTTAAGTAAGTAAAAAGGTGGATATACCTATAGGTACTACCCTTTGCTTGATATACATAATTTTGGTACCTAGGCGTAGATCTTTCTTAGTGCACTCAGGGTCGGATCTGTGCAGTCCGCTCCGGACGATTTGCCAAGGCGCCAAGGAGCCAAGGCGCTGATACAACCTAATATAGCACCTTTGGGGTTTTTACTAGCGCCAGACGCCATTTGGCTCAATGCCGGCCCTGTACGCACTACGAAAATTAGCTAGAGTTCCAAACACTGAACTGGAGAGGTGCTGATTAAATCTTAAGTGTTTGATAATACTATCTGTAAATGAAGAGTTTAACTATCGTTAGCGGCGTTGTTGAAGTATGAATGCACTTTAAGAGTGACGCTTAACCCCTCCGTTATCTTCCCGACAACCATCTTCCCGACAACGACTGTGGAAGGGTTATCTCATCCTCTGTTTACCTCGTAAACTTTTACTTCCATTGTGGATCTATTTCCTGAAGCGGCAATAAACTGCTCTCGTATAAATCCAAGAGGAAAATTGATAGTTTGAAACATTTCGACTGGGATTTATGTGACAAGTTGATTTATAAAACAAACATTAAATAAATTATAATGGGACCCGATACACGACATTGCTTGTGGTATGTGGCGGGTTGTCGCCGTATGTTTGTTTATATCCTTTTGTTTTTGTTTTTCTATCAATTTTAAGTTGACTTTTTAGGAAAAATAACAGATTTTAATTTGTCGTGTAGATAGGCACAATAAGCACAATTGGCTAAATATAATATTTAAGTAAATAGGTATTTATTGCAATTAAAATAATTTATCTGTATCTACAATTATGAACGTTTTACACGATGTTTTTTTTGCATACCTATCCCCACATGGAAACTACATTAAGACCTGTTAATTCTTAAATCTTTGTTACACGATCATTATTTTCACATACTCACGATTTCATACAGACAGTTGCCATTAGAGAAGAAATAATATTTTACAATCGTTAAATAATGGCAATACCTTGAACATAACCGTAGATCATGAAAACATCTGTCATTTGCCTCTGCCGTTGCCATCAACAAATCATAAAAAAATACACAATCACAATCAGTAACACACGTTATACACAGTGTTTTTTCATCGATATTTTAAATATTCAACGAATTAAACACGCAACATTTCCACATAATATAGTTTCCTACAACAATATCAGAAGACAGAATAGTGTAGTAATGCAGTAGTCAAATAATGTCCACCATATTAAACTGTATCTGCAATTTTATCCGATTTCAGAAAAATGCGTATGTGTAGTTTGAGTAAGCGTTAATGTACGGTTTTCGTAGGTACGTTGACACAATACATTGTCAACGACAACGAGTTTGTCTGCTGAGTTTCAGCATTCGAATGGTCGTGATCTTGGATGAATCGAAATTATGTGTGTTGAGATAGAATACGAAATATTCATTGACTAAATACATCAATGGAAATATTCAATTAATTGCGGTTTCATACCTCTCATTGACTAAAGTTTTTTTTATTTATTTTGTACCAAATTATCACTCTACCATCTGCAGAACGTTATTTTAATTGAAGCGATTCAAAATAAACAATAATTACTTTTCATTCTAATCTGAGTAATGTGAGATAATAACACTTTTGTCTGAAGATTAATAATCAAATCTATCTATTAACTAAAAAGAATTTTTGAAAGGTGATGAAATACAGTTTCAAATTTTATTATTAGAAACATAAATATCATTTTGAAATATAAAAAAATTGAATGCAAACTTAAAAACGTTTTAAAAATGTCTCATATTAGGTTTTTCGTGTGAAAAATGAACTAAAATTACTGATGATTTTGAAAAAAACAAACGTTTTATTTGTTTAAAATTTATTATAAACACTATTGTCAACGCTAATTTTTTTTCGTTTTATATAAAAATAATTAATGAAAACCTCACGAAGTTTCATATTTGGTTTAATGGAGGTGTAAATTATTATTATTTTGTTAACTTCTAGATTTAAATATGAAGTGAGGTGTTTTCTCTTTCTATCACCGTTAAGATCATATATCTCACCATGAGAGTAAGGGAGGCACAACGATTTCCATGAGACCTATTATGAGCTGTTCGCAAAAGCGAACAGATTAGCCTGATGGGTAAATTAATGAATTTTATTAAATGGGAGTAATACAGCGGATAGGTATAAGATACATCCATCTAAAGTTTTTTTAACCAAGTAGAAGGAGACTTGATGACTACTGTACCCATCCTTTGTTATATTGACTACTATTAGCCATTCCACCAATTAACGAAGTTATTTCACCATCAGCACGGCAAAACAAAACAAGCTGGTTTAAAAGGGCTTTGATCCATTTATTTTTTTACGACTGTTGACTCCCGACAAACCCACTTATTTAAAAAGACACCACTAATTTGAAATATTGTATCTTGCTCCGATACCAACTAATTTAGTTTACCTGGTCGTCTAGCAGACGCCAACGACCGGTTTTACCACCAATATTTTCAATGTTTCTTTAAGTTTTCCCAAATAAAACATAAAACAGTCAATTCTCTAACTCTTAACCCTTGATTTCAGATAAGTTATACCTAAATATTGCAAAGGGTTTTAAGAGAACAATGAGTCCTAAGCCTTTAGGTGCATAACAATGTAAAGGGTTTTATTTTATTGCACGATTTTACCTGGTTTTCGGGTCACAACACAACAGAAATCTGAATTTGGAGTTAAATTGCTTTGCAATAGGTAGCTAATTATCTATTTTAATACGAGTATTTCAGAATAATTGTTTCCTTTACCATTTCAATAATTATTCAGTTGAATCCACAAAAAATGTGTAATCTTAATAAAAAAACAGAAAATACGTGTATTGAAAAATATGGTCATCTCTGGCACCATGAAATATCCACAGTTGTATCTGTCGGGAATATACCAATAATAACCTAATTCATAACAATCGGTTTGTAGACAACGTGGAATAAAAAGATTTGAAAAATTAACAACTTTTTAAGTTTAAAAAACTAAATGAGTGATAAGAACAAATTAGACTTATGGAGTTGATTACATATTTATTAGAGAGAATTGTTCGTTGATAGTGCCTGTATTTTAGAAACATAAGCCTGAATTAAATCTTCTGTTAGAAAGCATCATGGGATCAAAAGATTTTCATTGACTAGAAAAGAAGTAGAAAATGTTATCGGAAGACGACCAATCATTATTATTAGTTTGAGGAAATGATCTGGAACCGATGCTCCATTTAGTACCGGTTCTGCATGGTAAGATTTAAAAAAAATATTGCCACGGCTTCGGCTTGACAATATCCAAAAATTGCAGATTTTCAAATATTGTCAGATTATTCGTTACCTGAGAATGTTCGTCTTTCTTTAAAAAGGTAAAAGAAATAAATATTAACGAAACATGAAACATAAAACA
The DNA here is from genome assembly GCF_061612785.1 of Hesperophylax consimilis. Classification (NCBI taxonomy): domain Eukaryota; kingdom Metazoa; phylum Arthropoda; class Insecta; order Trichoptera; family Limnephilidae; genus Hesperophylax; species Hesperophylax consimilis. Next base: position 7,675,768 of record NC_142840.1, on the reverse strand, counting down.
GAAAAATAAAAAAAGGTAACAATTTCAACTGGGAATTGACACCAGGATCTCTATCTTACCAAGACAACGCCTCTAACCACTCTGTAAATAAATACATAGGTACTGTTCTTTATGTGTGTAAAACCGCAATGGGCGTCTAAATAAATAAAATGAAATAGATAAATATTGTCTATAATACTAACCATTTCTAACTATTGCATAAAAAGCAACTGAGGTTCAATCATTGGTCAAATGATAAAATAAAAATAAAAATGGATAGTTACTGTGATCACTTCCAAAATACAGGCAGTTTATAAAATAAAATGATTTTGTGAAACGTGTTTCGATTGCTAAAGTGACTCAAAAATGCAATATGGTACCTGCACGCAAATACAGCGTTTAATTTAATAGTATCCTATATCACAAAATACTTAACCTATTTCTAAAACATTTAGACAAACATATTTAAAACTACCCAAGACTTTTCAAATCAATTAATATTTTAAATAAAACATGTAAAGTTGCCGTGTGGGTTGGACCGTGTCTATGTGGCTTATAACTCCCCGCCTACATCAACTCGCGCCAGTGTTGGTTGTTATCTTTCAATCATCACTAACACCAACATCTATCAGCTTTTGATGGGAAGAGAACGATCGTTGATCACAGCAGGTAGAAAGGTATCTTGTAGATATGTACCAACAATGGCCGCCCCTTTTTCTATTCGCCGCAATAAAATTATTATTACATCTAGAATAAAAGCAAAGTGCGCGTAATGAGAAAATTCTTGCTGTGATCGATTTTGGATTGATTGCGGTTTTGGTCTGATCACAAATCGATGGGAACCTAGATAATGTGCGTACATGGCCGCCATAACCATAAAATACGGCATATTAATGGACTGCAGGAAATAGGTAGTTATTATTCGGTTCTATGGACTTACTTTTATATACTTACCTGGTATTTTAGGTTTACTGTTAAACATTACATTTTAAAGGTACATATCTGTTGAATCTTTCAACATTAAAATACATGACATTATTAAAAGATGATTTTTGTTTTTAATTTTAAAATTAAATTGTTCAGGTAGGTACCTACCTATTAAAACTCGCCAAATTTTATGCATCCATTTTTGTGAAATACCTTGCCACGGGGTTAACAAAGCTAATAAAAATCAACCAGTATATAAAACAAATATGTGTTGGAAATTGAAATTGCTTTAATTCATTTCAATTTCCAACCCGGTTTCTCCATCTCTTGGGTCGGCTAGTAACCAATTGTAAAGTTTTATTTTTTGTTTCACTGAGAATTGAACCTTCCTCCCCAGAGACTGGAGTCAACAGCGCTAACAACTGCGCCAAATCCCAATTGGGTGGGACCGACATGTATTTCGTATATTAACTGCTGAAATGTAATCCAATTTCATAGAAATTGCAATGATTGTCATCAAAATATCGATTAATTCATTTTCATCGACAACGAGCCTATCTGCCAAGTTTCAGCTCGATCGGATGTCGGGAAGGGGTTGATTTTCTCTTCCAAGATTTGCATGCATTTATTAATTCACGAAAACAAAATTTAAATTCGTATTTGTAAATTATTTAAGAATTTCATTAAATTATTGACCTTAAACATTTATAAAAAAACTCAACAGGAGTCTGTCATCCTTGAGGAAGCTGTGTGGAGGGTAACTCATAAACACACATTCTTGACGCATATTGAACGTATCCATACGTTCCACAAAACATCAGAGTTTATTTGGCATTATTGATGTTGCTGTAGACGAAAACTATGTTTTTGAAAAATAGGGTTTTTTATATTGATTTTCAGGAAATCTGTGAAGTACAGAATTTTCCTGAAAACTTCTCTCAAAAATCCCAATTTTCGAAAAAAATTAAAATTTCGTTTTGGACTAAACAACATCAATAATGTCGAATTTTTCCAACTTAGCACACTACCACACACAAAAGTCACGAGCTGCCACTGCTTATAACCTTTAAAATATATTATTAACATATTTGATTCAGTGTTTTATATCCAGTACAAAGCTTAAATGCATACCGCTGATAGCTAAGTTATATTACAAAGCCTCCCTCTTTTATAAAAGATGGTTATAACGTAAATAGAGGTAACTATCCTAGTAGAAGGATCATAATATATAATAGTTTAATGGAGGTAACTACCATATCTTAGTAGAATGACCATAATATAGAGGTAATTACCATATCTTAGTAGAAGGACCATAATATATAATATTTTAATAGAGGTAACTATCATATTTTAGTAGAAGAACCATAATATATTTAATATTTTATTTTATTTTGAGTAGTTATTTATTAATAACAATTTGAAACTACAAAATAAACTAGTTTATTCGCAGTCCTCCTCACTAGGTATTCTTGTTCCGAGGCGGACTGTAGGTTGTTGCATGGGTGTTATTATTAACATAATTATTTCCTCAACTTTGAGGGTGTTGATATCCACAAAATAATATTTAAATTCATCTTTGTTGACTGTAAGTTGTATTGATGTTACTTAATAATATAATTTTATTATTTTCCTGATCTTTATGTTTAGTTACTGTCCAAAAGATGTATTTAATTTTGGGATGTTTAGTAGATTTGAGGTTTTCGTCCTTGTTCCTTGTAGTGTACGGTATGTTTGTCAGTAGGGTACTCATTTTTTCCATAAATTTGAGTGGAGCATTTTTTGAGTAGATTATTATTATTAAATTGTGCATACTTCATACTTTTAGTAAATATTTACCATGGTACACACAAGTACCTAGTACCTACCTACCTGTAAAAGGTAATGAGATTAATTGCTTTCGCCATGTTCGATTACTCAAAACCTTATATAATTAATGACTCGTTAACAATTAAACATTAAATAAATTTTTAAACAATCAAAAGCACTATAATATCGGAGTAAATGAATATAATATATTATCATTTGATCCCTTATTTCAGATAAGTCTTTAGAGACAGTGATGTTTCAATAATAAGAAAGTCGAAAAATTCCGTTACTTCTACAGATCACGTATTTAGTTTTGCACGATCTATTGTGGTGTTCCGCTAGATATAAATTTATAATTTCATGTAAGTAGGTATCTGTTTGCGGTGTTCATTTGATGAGAACAGATATACTACCTATGACTATGAATTGGTACATATGTAGACAGATTACAGGTTATATCATTTATACAATATTCATATCCTATAAAAATGGTACCTATGCCTAACATGTACTTCCAAAAAATATCGATATTAAAGTGACGTAATCGATATTAAAGTGACATAAAAAATATCTATATTAAAGTGACGTAATCGATATATTAAAGTGAAATAATCGATATTAAAGTGACATAATAAATGTTAAAGTGACATGAAAAATATCGATATTAAAGTGACATAATCGACATCTGTAAATTTTATTGGACTTTTCAAGGAAATTCCACCTTCCACATTACGCAAAAACACTTTTACAGTCTCAAGTATTTTTTACGTACATTGTGCTAGAGCAAATAAATAAAAAATAAATCTAATGCCCCCATATTTTTTTAACTCGCGTTTTTACTTTATTTATATCTGTTTCGTATCTTAAAAATAGTTATTGCAAATATAATTTTCAAACATGTGTTATTGTTTGGATAGGATAGATGGGGTGGGACCCATATCATATTTTTGGATAAAAGAATGTTTAATAAAAGGAAATTTCAAAGTTTTTACTAACACTAAACGAAGGTTTTGAATTTAAAATTTATCTATTGTGAAGGATGAAGGATGAATGAGTTTGTTAATATCAGATTTGAAATCGCGAACAGCCGTAAGTTGCCGCGTTCAGTATAACTTGCAGCTGATTTCTCTTTTAAGTTAGCAACGTCGCTACAGCACTAAATTCGCATTCATGTTCATACAATATACCATTGCTATAAGGAAGTAAAACAAACTAATTATTATTCTTTAAACGAGCTAGATTTCCTTAAAGTCTCCTAATTTTCCTATGAAAGCATCCAGCGCCCACAAGGGGGCGTTATCGCCCACTTTGAGAAAGACTGGTCTAACCAATAAACGATTGAGGAATGTTAAGCTATAATAATATGATTTCATGAACTTATACGTGCTCTATGTATATTCACTTTTCAGGGATTTATAATATTAAAATGTGTTTTATATTCATTTGTACGCCATTGGAACTTCACATTTGGTATATACCTAACCTTACATTTTTTTAAACAACGGTTAATAATGAACAATGGTTTCAAAAGCTTTACAGTTGGATAACATTAGAAAAATCTCTTTATTTAAATTTTTTTAACATTTTGTAAATAATATTTAGACGTGAAAGATTTGTTTAGGAATATTTTACATTGAATTGTTATGTTAAAATGTCTATATTATTTCTAAACGAATTGGCGAGTTTGCTACATAATTTGTTCGTGAACAGTGACAATGAAATTGGTCCTTATGTCTAGTGTGTCGAGTAGGTACTCTTATATTAACTAGACTTACTCTTATATTAGCGCAACAGTCGAACTCCGAATTTATAATTTAAAAAAGAAGCATAAGTCGCTTATCCTTCGTCGATTCTCAAGTTTCAAGTTAAACTACAGAACAAATGTTCGAAGGGAATATTCACCTTAAAATTAAAAAATCACTTTTCAATTTTAATGTGAATTTTATGTTGAGGACCAAACAGCGGAATTTTACTAAGAACCAATAAGACGAATAAAATTTTCATGACAGGAAGTGAATTAATTTTTTTGGCCCCCGCATTCCGAGTTTCTACCGATGTATAACATATTTTTCTGAACACTTTAAGTTCTATAAACAATTTGTTTTATTTTTAAGATATTATCTGTATACATTTTCCGAGCCGAAAGTGTTCACCAAAAATCATTAAAAACATATTTTATGAAAAAAATTGACAGTGTATCTTTAAATATCTACTATTTAAGACTTTTGTCTAGAGATATTTTAGTTACATTTTAAACGAATCGCGTTTTTAAATATTTTTACAATTTTCGCAAAATTATTATTGTTTTTTTTTTTTAATATCAGCGTGCTCCCTCTAACATCCGTATTTTCATATCTCCCTTTCAAACTATTTTCTTCTTCTTTATGAACGCTTACTACGGAGCCTTAAAGGTTCTTAGCGAAGATCCTAATGATTTCATAATATTATTTGTAATGTGATCTGTATGATTTACAAATTCTAGTTACTTATGAAATATAACTCCGAGGTCTCTAATTTAGTTAGTACCTCAAGTTGTTTATTGTACATCGCATATGTAGATAGCATTGGATATTTACATTTATATGTATTTAGAAATAAATTGTTGGTTACACGTCAATTTTAATTAATTTAAATTTTATTGAAACTTTTGGCAATCATGGGCATTTCTTTAAAATTGTATCAGCAAATAGTATAAATTTAACATTGTCGAAGCACGATATTATATCACTAATAAAGAGTAAGAAGAATACAGGACCTAAATGGCTACCTTGCGGTAAGCCGCTAGAGCCATAAAATTCTTCTAAATTTTGACGTTTTCACTTTAACAAATAATTTTCTTGCACTTCGTAGCTAGCGAACCAAATTAGCAATTTGTCCTTTATCGTTGAGGCCTTTAGTTTGCGAAGAAGTAATTTATGTGATATTTTATGAATACCTAATACATGTAATATAATATACGCCATACATAATGCTCTGATAACAACCTAACATAGATTAAGGTATTAATCAAGAAGCTGAGCTAAGTGATGATCTGTTTATATACCTATGTAAAAGACAGAAAATGCATTTTCGTGTATAAGCTATTTAGCAAAACATTGTAAAAATCTAAGAATAATAATTATCAAAACAAATAATTGGTATTCGCTGATATGCCCAAAATATTTGCTCGAATTAACCACAGCCACATAAACATAAATATTTAAATTAATACACCTATAAATGTATTAATTGCCTACTGTATTAATTTATACCTTTTTATTTGACGCAATTCTAATTATTCACTAAAATAACAATAAAAGTGTAAATTCCTTAGTCATCTACAATCAGAAACGGTTGACATGAGATTTTTAGGACCCCTTGTTGTCTGCGCAAACAACCTTGTTTAACTTCGAATAGGTAACACAAATAAACATTTATTGTCTTATGATTTTATAAGGCTAGTATATAAATCCCTGTCGACTTTATTTATAATGAAAGATATTTGGCTTTATGGACTTCTTTTAGATATAAATACACAGTATAAATTATTGTACTTCTAATGAACTACCGGTGAGTTTGGGTGAGTCTATCATTTTATGTGCAGTTTATGCTTTTATAAGTCCAATAAGGTGGAAGTGCGAGGGGAGTCGTTATTCAATTATCGCCTTAATAAAGCGAAGTACCCGTTGTCCGTCGCAATACTCAACACAGAACTGCGTAGGTTTACTTTGTATAGTTACGCGAACCGACAGAATCCACGAGCTTTTATTGGAGTCGTTTTCTCTAAACGATTTTATTAAGCTTAAAGTCAAATCAATGGACTCTTCGATCTCTAATTGCGGTAGCTCACCAATCCTCACCTCGCCGATGGTGAGATAATCTTGTTTTCTGTGATTAAAGTAATTATAGCCTTTCAATGCCATACAAGTATTTTTTATGCTAAGCAAACTTTCTGCAATTCTTTTTTCGTCTCTTATTTTACCACATGGTAAAAACAATTATATTTCAAACAAATTTAACGAAATATCGTAGAAAAAAAATAATCGTACTGACATTTGATCGAAATGCCGTTTTAATGAAAATTAGCACAGGGAAAATTTATAAAACAGGAAAAATAATCATAATGCCGTTTTTATGAAAATTTTCAGAAGGAAAATTTCAGGAAAATTCACCAAACGGTAAAAAATAATCGTAAAGACATTTTATGGTAGCGCCGTTTTTATGAAAATTACCTTAGGGAAAATTTCGAACATTCACAAAACGGGAAAAATAATCGTAATGGCCTTTATATCGCTTTGCCATTTTTATGAAAATTATCTCAGGAAAATTCACAGATAATAAAATCATAATGCCGTTTTAATGAACATAAGCAGAGAGAAAGTTTCAGGAAAATTCACAAAACGTTAAAAAAATAATCGTAATGACATTTTATCGCTAGGCCGTTTTTATGAAAATCAGAAGCGGGAAATTTTGAAGGAAATTCACAAAACGGTAAAACATAATCGAAATAAATAATGACATTTGTTAGTAATACCGTTTTAGTGAGAATTAGCACAGGGATGAATTATCTTCTTACTTTTCATTGAGTAAGTAAAAGATATTTATTTATTTATTTATTTATTTATTGTTTGTTTGTAAATATTACATAATACAATTAATGAACTTAAAATGTCCAACTAGGCGATTGCCCGTTTTAGGACATTCCAATATGATAAGTTTTTACATGTAATATATGGTACATTATAGTGTTGACTATTCTGTTGTTAAAAAAAAAAAAAATACATATGTATATTCGTATTCTAGAATGCTTCCAGTTATATCACGACATATTTTACTATTATTTAGCTGACATAATAACTGAATTAACATAACATAAGCTGAATTAATAGATAAAAACAAGAAAATGAATTTGAAAATGAAACTGAATTGAAGAAATTCTGTTGGTAAGGTAATACAAATGTATATTCATTTTTTTTTTTTTTTTTACTATTGTTTAGCTGATATATTAAACTAAAGAAATATTAATATATAAAACAAGGAAATGAAAAATAACAAAAAATAAAAAATGAAAGTAAAGAAGGAACTTTTCCTTTAAGGAAAAATATCACGAAGAATTGAACAATTTTCGAACTTTCTTTATGTAAAAATACAGTTCCTGTAATGCTAATATAATACCAATATAAGTTAAAATGTAAAGAAGAATGTAAAGAAAACAAAATTTACAATTTAATTACTGTTTTTTAGCATATTCTCGCATTCAACTCTCCCCAAGTCCAGAAGCCAATTGTTTACCTGCATACGCAGAATATTAGTACTCTTTGCCTTCCATGCATCAGGTATGAGATTGAGCAGTTTAGGGCCTAAGTAAGAGAATTGTCTCTGTGCTAAAGATGAGGAAGTGGTGGGCGGAACTGTTGGGTTTTTTTTTGCATGTCTTGTATTATGACAGTGGTTTACGGAAGCTAAGTAGTGCCTCTGTTTTTGAGTATGTAAAATGATTTTCCTTATGTATAATTGTCTTACATCAAGAACACGAAACTCTGCGAATAATGAATCGCTGGGGTACCTGAAAGGTTTTTTCAGTATGACTCTTATAAGCGATTTCTGGGATTTAGCTAAGGGATCGAGTATGGTTTTGGCACAACCTCCCCAACCTAATGAAGCATAGTCTAGTATGGAATTGCACATTGCAAAGTAAATTCGTTTCAAATCATTTAGACATAGAATATTTCTTATTGCTATAAACAGATGTGTAAGTTTCCTGACCTTTGTGGAAGTAAAGGCTATGTGTTTGTCCCATCTCAGAAATTTATCAATGATAATTCCTAGGTATCTTATATTGTCCACACATTCTAAGGTATTGCATTTACATGTAATAGTGTCGTAACAATGGTGTATTCTAATGTTAATAATTTCTTGTGGTTGACCCGCTTGAGTTGAACTGAAGCAGATGAATTTCGTTTTATCCGAGTTTAGAGTGAGGAGATTACTATCTAGCCACTGTTTAACTTTGTTTATGCCAAATTCAGCTTTAATGCAAGACTCATTCCAGGTTTTGCCTTCGAATAAAAGTACTGTATCGTCAGCAAATGTAATAATGTGGTCTGCAAATGAAGTATTACATAAGTCATTTATATAAACATTAAACAATAAGGGACCTAGTGTACTTCCTTGCGGTACGCCATAATTAATATTGGCTGGATCACTTAGAGTACCGTTAATATCCACTCTTTGGCTCCTGTTTTCTAGGTAACTAACAAACCACTTGAAAATTTGACCCTGTATCCCAATTCGCTGTAGTTTATTCAGCAGAATTTTGTGCGAGATAGTGTCGAACGCTTTAGCTAGATCTAAAAAAAGTGCAATGCATTTACTACCTTTATCTAGATTATTAGAGATGATTTTTGTCAAATTAGCGATGGCGTTTTCAGTGCTTAAACCTTTGCGAAAGCCGAATTGTCTACTAGAAAGGATGTTGTTATTTTCGAGATAAAGGATGAGACGGTTCTTTACAATTTTCTCCATAATTTTAGAGACAGAGTTGAGCAAGGAAACAGGCCGGTAATTATGTATCAGTGATTTGTCCCCACTTTTATGCAGTAAAATGACGATTGACTGTTTTAAATGGTTAGGGAATTTCCCTGAATTAAAGCTTAGATTCGCAATGAACGCAATCGGTATGGCTATGTATACTTTAATGATTTTTAGAAGATTTGATGAAATCTTATCGGGACCACATGCTTTTGATGATTTAAGGTCGTCAATTATCTTCATGACTTCGTTAGTTGAAGTTGTGATTGAGTCTATTTTGTGACCGATCCTAGGGATAGTTAAATTGGCGAGAGCGGTTTCTGATTTCTTACACTTATCGAGAATTTTTTTCGCAAGTGTGTCACCCACAGATGAAAAGTAACTGTTTGCAAAGTTTGCCATATCTTTGGGGACTTCAGAGTTTGATGTGTTAATGTATAGCGATTTTATTTCCGAAGATTTATTGATTTTGGATTTGGTTATGTTGCGAAAGGTATCCCAAAAACGTTTTGGATTGCAGTTGTTTTCGTAAATGAGTTTTTTATAATAATTTTCTTTCGCCGATGTAATTAATTTCTTACACAAATTCCTATATTTTTTATAATAACATTGTAAAACCAAATTCTCAGGATATATTTTTGCCTTTTCATGAAGATGATTTCTTCTGTGAATCGATTTAACTAGCCCCAGGGTGATCCATGGTGTGAATTTAATTTGTTTATTAGAAACGGTTATATTACTTGTGTGTTTTGATATATACTCGTGTAGTTTGATAATAAATTCTTTCATTGCTAAGTCAGTATCTGATTTATCTAGAACATTTAGCCAGTTTTCTGCGCTCAAGTCCTCAATTAACTTGTTGAAATTAGTTTTAGCAACGTATTTAATTTTCGAAGAAGTGGGAGGCTTGTTTTTAAGACAAAGAGATGTTGTATAGTGGTCTGAAATAGTTGAGTGTATAACAAAAGTGTCAATAAAGTTAATATTTTTTACATTGATGTGATCAAGACAGGATTTACTCGAGCCCTGTTCACGAGTAAAGCTGTTAATAGTCTGTGTGAAACCATTTTCCGCGAGTAGACATAGATAATCGATTGATTGACGGTGGTAGTCAGGGATAGTGTTAATGTTTAAATCTCCCATTATAATTTGCTGTTCAAATTTTTTCGCATTGTTTAAAATTTCTTGCAATGAAGAAAGGAAGGGGTCAATATTGATGAAGGAAGGAGATCTGTAAATGGCAAATATGCATATGTTATTATTCAATACTATTTTCATACAGTTTGATTGTGCTAAAGTAATTTCCTCTACATGAGCTTTAATTCCGTCCTTGATGTAGATAACAATTCCACTGGATTTGTTGAGGTTGTTTGTGGTGTGATATTCAGAGTAATTGTGGATTGATTTTACGGTGTAGTATTTATTTAACCAGCATTCGGTTAATATTATAACATCGAAAGATGAATTAAATTGATCAAGAAAAATTGTAAAGTCATCTAGATTTGATATGCTTCTAATATTCTGGTGTATGATTTTTAGACTATATGAGTCCCAGTTATAGTTGTTTAAATTCTCCAGATCTCGAATTATATTCATATTAATGCTAATTACAGAATCATTGTAATTATCCGAAGGTAACTGAAACATAATTATGATTAAATTTACTATGATGTGTGGTGGTGAACCCGTAGTTCTTTTGCGAAAAGTCTGCAAACAAAAAGTTAAAAACGAAAGTGTAAATGACTGTGTTGTTAATCGGTGTTTTATTAATATATTGTATAGTAGAATGTGAGTTCTGATTATTCGAGTATGATGCGTATTTTACTTCGAGCTGAAAGTTGAATCCACTAATTATATTAGATGTAAAAGATGTTATAAAAGATGCTGGTGTTGGTATGTTTCGTATAGAGCAATCTAAGCAGTTGATGATTATGTAGATATCTGTCATGAAGGCTGCAAATACAAAAAATATGAAAACAATAAAATCAATAAAATGGCCAAATGCAAAGTATGTGCTGATTCTGTAGAGGAGTTGATGCGAAAAAAAATGCCAAAAAACAATAATTAAATACCATAACATGCGAAAAATGCAAAGAAGAACCAATACTAGGACATATTTATGTAAATTAAGATTTTTTCCAGATTTACACAGATTTGTTGGGAACATAATCTTACAAAGACTCTCGCTGCTTGTGATACGTACATATGGGTTTGCTTGAAGAACAGAGAGAGGGAATAGAGAAAGTGCATTATTATGAGATAATGAGAGAACATTATATAACATGAATGATAATGTTGATACATAGTATTCCCACTTAAAATATATTTTAACTGTAAAGTGCATACTATAGTGTATAATGCTTCTGATTGTAATTGTTAGGTGTGATAAAGGACAATAATTAAATTTAGTAACATGAGAAAAATGCAAAAGTATGATTAAAAATGTGCGAATAAAATATGTAAATAAAACAGTAGTAAAGGTTTTTGAGAAATACAAAAACATTATTTTGACAGAGCTCGAGCATTTGTAGTTAATGTAAATTCTGTAAATACAAGTGAATATAATAAAAGTTAGCCAAAATAAAAAGATTATTGAAGAAAATAAGAGCATCATATAGTGAGTAAATAAGATATTACTACTCTGATTCCCACGAGAACATGAAGGAAGAATAATATTTACCCAGTAAACAGATATTTTAAAGAATACTAAAACAGCGTGGTTTTTGTTGCTTAGAGGAAGAGTATGGTTAGAATTTTTAATAGTAAGATTCGCAATTTTTATAGTAATTTTGATGTTACTAGGGAAAGCTACTAATGAAAGTAAGAATGAATTATTTTGATAAAAATTGGGTATTATGCTTAGGGTGTGTGAAAAGTATATAGCGGTAATATTCAAATAAAAACTTGTAGTGAAAGTATTATTTATGGAGATATATAATTTTTTTTTAGAGAGAGCTAACGAAACGTGAGATACAGTCAAAGGAGGTAAAGTATAATAAAAATAGTGAATACTGATATAAACAATTTTCACACTGATAATGTTGCTACATGAAAGAGCTCCTAAAAAGAGTAGGAATGCATTATTTTCAATTAAAACATTATTATTTATAAAGACAAAGAAATAACTCATGAGAAAACTTGCGATGAATATGATATTATCCGGATTATTTTTGTTTAGCAGTGCAGTAAATGTTGAGGTACTTTTTATCATCTGTCATAGTTGTTGGCGTTTTTCTCGATCAAGATCAGTGATGTTTTTAATCGTAATAATTTTAGATGTATCCGTATGTCTTAGCAGAATGCGCCCCAAAGATGACCAAGAGTATTTATAGTTATTTTCTCTGGCGAATTTTTTAGTTTGGGAGAGTAAGAATTTTCCTTTTTGAGTTAGATGATCTGACACGTAAATCCGTTTTGATTCTTGAGATAGCCCTAGATCTGCTGTATTGAGTTTGCTTGAACTGGAGGTAGAGGATTTTTTATAGTCTTTGATTTTGAGTAGGAAGTCATCTCGAGATTTAATACTATTGAACGACACTATTACAGATCTGGGATTTTTATCGGACAGTTTTGGTCCTAGTCTGTACATTTTATTGATTTCAGATTGTAAAGGTATCGAGGTATCTCCGTAATTTATGATTTTTGATATCTTTTTAAGAGTTTCCATAATATTTTCATTGTTTGCTTCAGGGATGCCTCTGATGTCGATATTGCACATCTGTGTAATGTACTCCAGCCGGTCAATTTTGTCGTCCTGATGAGAAGTAGTATTTTCTAATACAGCGTTTTGTTTTTTTAATTCTAGCATATCAGTAATGAACCTTTCTTGCGAGGATTCAATGACAGTTAAACGTTTTTTTAGAAGGTCTTGCTGATCCGCTAAAAATTTAAATGAATCGAGAATTTCTTTGTTTTGTGCGATAATCGAATCATATTTTTGTTCCACAAAATCCATTATTGTTTTTTTGAAATTGTTTAATTCCAAAATAAACTTTTCTGACGTAAGAATGCCGCTTGCGCCATCTATGGTTGATGAAGGAAATTTCTCTGCGTCTGTTGACTGTTGATTTAGATGTTTGGTAGGTTTGCCGGTAGATGGTTCTTGATCGATTTTTTCATCATAATAATTCATATTTCTGGTCTTTTTTTTAGAAAAAGCTTTAGAGCATTTTTTACATTTCCACTGAGAATTACGAGCACCACGTATGTTTTCGCCAATCTCTGCACAAACAAGATGATAGCCATTATCACAAACAACACAAGATATGAATTCGGATGGACTGTCAATATTTTTGTCGCAAGCGAAGCACAGTGTATTCATGTTGAAATAAATTGATTTCGCCGTGAATAAAATTGATTGAATGATGTTTAATATTGATAGTTTCAACACAGTTTAGGCACTTTTGAATTTTTTAACAGCTAGCTCGTTTTAGTACAGAATGACAGATTTATTTTTATTATTTGGTTTTTTTTTTTTGACAGTTAACATGCAGTTTCTTTGTGAAGACAAAAAAACATGAAAAAATAGCACTTCACAAGATATAAATGCACTGATTTGAAGCGCAGTCTTTGATTTCTAATATATTAGATTTTTGAGTTTAGTACACTTCAATTTTATGTTGATTTTTATTAAATTATAGCAGACGTAAGAATATGTCAACACTAGACTCAGTAGTTAGGTTATGGTTAGGTTATCAAAATAAACTGAAAAAATAGTACCTAATTGATAGCGATGATGTAATATAAACAAGCTATAATAATTACTCCCTCTTCCATCGGCAATCATATTCAATATTACGATGTTTTATTTTATTTGGTTTTTACGCTCAGCCGGGCTTTAGTACTGATTTTGGGGAAAAAATAAATCTTTATGAGCTATCGAAAATTATACACAAAAATTTTAATGCATGATATAACAGTACAATTAAAAACTGAATATGAAACAATATTAGTAAAACAAACAGTGACAGTAAATAATATAGAAACTAGAACAATACTACGTAGGTATAAGACAAATCACTAAAACTACATTACCAAAGCTACTATAATTTGTAGGAATCAACAAAGTGCTGGTATAAATTACGCCTAGTTCTGTAAATGGGGTCAATAAATATATCAATAGTACCCCCCAACTTGTTGCCCAGATGATGCATCTTATTGGTTAGTGAGTGTGTCTTATAGTTGGTTGTGTATGTACCTATTGCAGAAGAATGACTCTGTGTAACACAACAAGATCTGAATTAATTCTCCTGTCAGACAGCATTTATATTTGCAAACGATTGCAATTGATACTTTAATAGTAATTTGCATGGAGAAATGCAGGTCAGTATATTATAAACGTTCTAATTCTCTAAAAGTTCTAAAACTCTCTAGTCATTTCGAGTATGTAAGTTAATTTATTCAATTTAAATCCAGCATTAGAAATGTAAATTTAATTCATATCATAATACGAAAACATTCCATTAAATTTATAATGCCCGGCAAACAAGAGTTCGCTTTTTAACAGCAGGATTAAATCGCAATAGTGCAGCAGTGGCTGGTAGCTACTGAACGATGGCAACTGGCAACCCCCGGTGATTATACCTCGTAGTGGGCGGGGGCGGAGAGAGTGGGTGGGCGGGGGGAGGTCCCAAGGGTGTCGTGTCCCCGCCTAGACCAAGTTTGCGGCCCCCAGTTAGATTGTTACCCCAAAGTTTATCGGCATCTCTAGGCCAGCAAATTCACGGAATCTTATGAGCTAAGTTGTCGGTTTCTTTAAAAATATCACATTTCTGTTAACCTCATTATTCGCGGCTATAAAAATCGCTTAAATATATTAAGTAAGAGGGGAGAGCCACTCTAGCATGTAAATTCCTTCCTCTGAACCAATTTTAATTGAACGTAACATATCAAAATAAAACCTACCTAGCAATGGCGGTCCTTGACTTCTTGGTGAGCTACAAGGAGAAAATTAATGGTAATCCGGGACTGCAGGTCTTAAATAATGAATCGACAGGTTTCCTGAAACTTTTAATAAATTACATTAATTTACATGAAAATCTAATATTTTTGTATTTTTTCATGATTATCAAGCTTAAAATTGGTTTAAAATAGCTTAAAATAGCTGCCCGCAGTCCCCTCTAATCCCACAGTAGTCCTGCAATACAGACCACCACTACACAAGCACCAACCTCTTTAAAATGCTTCTAATGAACTTACATAATATTTAAATGCGGCCCAATACTACGACATTGACGCACTGAGACATTCCTCGGGAGAGCATTATGAAACATTTAATTTTAGTGTCCCCGTAAATCGTAAATGACAAGTTCCTCTCGTTTGTTTGAGTTATCGCAGTAATATCTAACGAGAGATATTAAAAAATTACCTACTGTACTTACATTTTTTTAACACTACTTAACAGTGTATTAACGAAAGAGGCTTCGTTCTATGTGTATTTAGCTTCGTAGGTAAGTACTACTAAATAGTAATAAAGAAAATAATAGTAGAAAAATTTTTCTACTCTTTCTAATGGAGTTCAGTAGTTTTTCGAACATCCTTTTACAAGTGCATTATTCTTAAATTCAAATCCTTAACTTAGGACGAGTTGTTTCGGAGAATTTGAACAATCCATCAAATTTCAACGTTCATTTTCAAGTTCTGTGAAAGTCCTAATCAAGTTCTGTTATGATATCATAATAAGCTAGTTACTTGACAGAAGTAAACTAAAAACAGAACTTGAAAAAGTCTTTCACAGAGCTTGAAAGTAGATGTTGAAATTTGATGAATTGTTCAAATTCTTCGAAACAACTCGTCCTTAGAATCAGACGTAAAGATTTATTTTCAAGTAGTTTTGCTTTCTGTGAATAGATTATAATTCTTAAATTGTACTAAACAAAATCAGCCCGTAAAAATCAAAGTTCTTTTTTTCTATAAACTGTACTTAAAATATAAATCATTTTATTTTTTGGTTTGACTGAGGATTCAATCTTCCTCCCTAGGGACTGGATTCCACTGCACTAACTACTGAACCAAATCCAGATTGGGTAGGAAAGATATTTACTTCGTATATTAGCCGCTGTATTGTCATACAATTCTAGAGAAAAGCGTTTATCTATGTCCGCTTGTGTATGAAAGATTGCTACCAACAGTTGATAGAATGCATTGTCATCGACAATGAGTATGTCTGCCTATTTTCGGAAGCGGAGTAATTTCCGCTTCCATGATTTGTTCCATAATCTTCGGTTGTATGTCGATGTAATTTAAAAAAAAATAATGATCTGAGATTATAAACCTTTAGGTCAGATTATAGTTCAAATTATATTTTTAATGATACATAATATGTTTAATAATTAATTATCATGATGATGTAGTCTTAACTACTGTGAAAATCAATTGCCGACATGGTTGTCTTTAGACTTCCATCATTGATTTGCAGTATTTTGCAGTTACCGTAGGTTATCGAGTCTAATGTAACTTTTCTAATGTCATAAATAAAGAAAATATTTCCAAACAAACTTGACACATAAACGAACCACATGCCTAGTGAGGCTTTCTCATTGACCGACTCAAATCATGATTAATAAAAGCGATTTCAAATACAAACTGGTTTTTGTTATAATTTAACAACCTAAATATCCTCGTACTATATATACTCGTATATTATATATCTGAATTAATCAACGAATGGACCTAAAAAAGAATTTACCATTTTTATTTTACAATCCCGTGACCATTCATATGGTAAATATATATCGTTAAAAAGATACCTAATTAATGCCATAAAATTTGCGCAAGCTTTATAATTCTCATATAACATATTATTCGCTACGTCAATGATTCGAAATAAAACATTCTTTGACCTACCTGGGTTTGCTATTTAATGGGATACCTATTACTTTTAGGCACCTCTTATACAGGGTTTTCCAATAAGAGATGTTATTTTGAATAGCCCGCTATTTCGGTAGATGTTACTTTTAAAGCTGTCATTTTTTAACATTTGACAAGTAAAAACTACGCCATTAATAAAAATGGAACAATACACGCTTCAACAATGCATTGAAATTATTAAAATTCACTTGAGTGTATCAAATGCAAATCATTTTGAGTGATGAGGCCCATTTCCACCTCGGTGGCTTCGTCAACAAGCAAAATTGTCGCATCTGGGGCTCGGAAAACCCAAGAGTTATTGTTGAAAAGCCTCTTTATCCTCAACGTGTGACTGTTTGGTGCGGTTTATGGTCCGGCGGAGTCATTGGACCTTACTTTTTCGAAAATGAGGCTGGAGCAACAGTTACGGTGAATTATTAATGATTTTTTATGGTCGGAATTGGATGGTATTGATTTGGACAACGTTTACTTTAAAAAAAACGGCGCTACGTGCCACATAAGCAACGAAACCATTGATCTTTTACGATTGAATATTAAAATAATACCAAATCCTGTACATACATTTTTCCTTAATTAAAGATTAACAGTACCTATTGCCTTGATAATTTCTACTGCCATGTGATTTAAATGCTTTTTTATAGTGGAATAACTTGCCGAGTAAAACCTCAGATTATAATATTCAGTCATTGAAGACAATATTAACGACTTTCAAACGAAAGATACGAAACAGAAAATACGGAAAAAGATTCAGTCGATTCTGGGAATTTAACATAGGGTTCTTCCTTACCGGGGAAGTGCTCTGACCACTGAGATAATTCGACCATACCAACCGAGAGCTACCAATATTTTCTTAAGGCGATGCACTACGTAGTAATGCTAAATCATGTGTTTTTGGTTTGAAAATTTGGTCGCCTAGAAATCTTTCAGATGCTTTAAATAAATACCGCGAGTATAATATCTACATCTTGACTTTTGAAATAATCGAATATTTTTTACATAAGTCTTTTTATAAGCCCAGAAAAAATAATGTATAAAGCCTATGAAAACTGCTTTAAAGTTCAAAATATCCTACTTACGAACCCATTTTCGGTTATGGTTTTACTGTATAGTGTGGCAAATTAAGTTATTTATAAAATGATCGAAAAACATTTAAATATTTGTGCCTGAACATCCACAAAATAAAATAAAAGGCACTTTTTGGCCATGTTTTTTTCTTGCATAAATCACAACCGGTGGATGGTGTTAAGCGGGAATTTAAGCCTTATCGCCATCTACGTAAGGTGTGTTATTGATATGCTTATTTTTAGGCTGCTATCATTTTGTATGATTGCAAATTCTACCCGAACTAAAGGCAACCTAGATAGTGCCTTGGATAAATATATACATTTTTATTGTAATGCACGACATCTACTGAATATTCTAAAAGTCTAGAATGAATATTTTAATATGGATATTCTGTCTTTTCTGCTTCACATCTATCGTTTGAAGAGTCGATAACATTGTCTTCAATGATTTCATATTTTCAGTTTGGTACTCTAATTTTGTAAAATTAAACGATTTTTTTAAATTTTTATAAATTTAATTTAGATTAAATTTGATAATATTATTATTAAGTTCTGCAAGTGTTTTAGTTTTTTATTATTGTGACAGCTGTTTCGGCTTACAAGGCCATTTTCAAACTGTGGTTAGTCCACATTGAGACGACGTATTTATACTATTTCAAATGTAAATTTTGAAGGTGCATACATTGATTTATTACTGGTTAAACCGATGACATGATCTATTGTTGGTTAAACCAATCTATGTTTTCCCCTCAGTAAATGGTAATGAGTTCTTAATTATTTACTAATGAATTTATTGCTATGAATTATTTGGGTGCATTATACTGCTTGGGTTTTGTGAAAATACTGAGAAGTGGTGAGTAAATTATTTTCCGTACTTTATTAATTAGTGTTAAATTTGGGTCATTCGTTCGTTTATTGATTTCTAATTGTTCAAGTAAATTAAATAGATTTTTTTTAACATTACACAGGAGGTCCTGAGGAAATTTTTGTGGAGGAAACTTTTAGGAAAGGAAGGGGAGGAAGTTTTGGGAAGGAAAGGGGGTATGAGCGGTGGGTAGTAATCTGGGGGTCAGTATGTCCAGAAGTAACCAACGCCTAAACCTATTTATTCCGAGAGAGTCCTGCTGGAGAGGTAAAAAGGTCTCCCTCAATCAGTGCGCAATGCGCAGACGCACCCGCCGCAAATACCCCGACAAACCTCACCCCATGAACCCGGGCACCCCTGCTAAGTCACCAAACGTAGTGAACCACTTGGGATGACCTATGGCAGAGGTGTTAGTTCACTAATAAATGGTTCACGGGCAGCGGTACCCATACCCACCTCCCAAATGGAAATTATCTAATGTCTAGTTCTAATTAGTTAATTAATTAGTTAATTAATTAGTTCTAATTCTAATTAATTCTAGTTCTAATTCTAAATTCTAGTTCTAATACGCCAATTATATGTTAAAACACTACTAAACTACATTTTCGACCAAAAAAACAAACCCCAACAAACAAAAAATATCACTAATAGACCGGTCAGACAAGCGTACAAAGAAAACATAAAAACTCCGACGGTAAACACTACCTTTGGACAAAGACACCATAAATACCACGCTATTAAAGCATTCAACAGTCTTCCACTTGAAACAAAAATTGAGGAAAATAAAAATAAGTTCAAACACAAAATAAAAAAATGGATTAAAGAACAAAAAGACAATATTACCAAAATTCTATAACATAAAAGAATAAAACATATACACGCAACACAAAAAAAAATATATAAAACACGCAACACGCACAAACACATTTATCATTATAAATGCCGATTTACATTCTCTTTTAATATTTTTCTTTTAGTGTGATAATTATATTTTAATTTTTAATCTTTATTTTTAGTTTAAATTTATCTTTATTTTAATGTTGTTTTTCTTTTTTTTTTTAAAGTATAAATTCTTATATTATAAAATGGGGGCCTCAGCACGGGTAAACAACCCAGTGAGGCCTACATTACTGAATTGAAATATGAAATATTGTAAAATAATGTATCAACAATAAAAAAAAAAAAAAAAAAAATAGTATTTTTTATGTCGACTGGGTTTTGCTACGGCGGAAGCACACCGCCGAAATAATTTTAATTTGATAATAATAGATACATAAATATGAATAATAGTATGTTGATACCGACCATTATATTATAAAGGTGTGTTTCTATAAAAATATGAATTAATTCATAAAAAAGTAATTTAAAATTAATTAATTCATTAAAAAAGTAATTTAAAATGAATTAATTAATTTAAAGGTAATTTAAAATTCATTCCTTCATAAAAAATAATTAATTCATTAAAAGGTAATTTTAATTAATTAATCCATTAGAAAGTAATTTAAAATAAATAAATTAATTAAAAAATATATTAAAACGTTGAATTTTGTTGCGGTTATCGTATCAAATAAATTACCTGTATGATATTGTAAACGTTCTTAAGAGCCAAGCATTTTAATATTTACAAAAAAATGTGCAGAACAATTTAAATAATCAACCCACCAGCATGATGGCAACATTCGCAAATCCCCAAGTTACAATTGTTCTCTGTGTTTACATCGTATCGCTGGGGGTAGAGGGTAGGTATTATGTGGGTACCTTAATCCACCCCTTACTATTGTATCCACCACAGTACAAGGCATAATAGAAAACAGAGTCCTACGTTACGAGTATAGTAGTTGAAGCATAATCTAATAAGTAAGTAGGTTCTTAGATAATTATTGTAAGGGTATTTCTTGGTGACTTGTGAAATGGTTTATTCCTATTTAATAATGATTTAATTAATCATATATTGGCAATAAGGAAATCGAAATTACTTATGTGCAATATTGTTGGAAGGCTGTCTTTTCTTTGTAAGGTAGGTGTAAACACTAAATATGTACTCTAACCGTACCCAATCAAAATAATAGGAAATATTGTTTATTTAGACCTAATTTTTTTTACACAAGGGGCCCTGAAGAAAATAATTTCCCTGAGGGCCTATGTCATCTTTGGAGGTGCTGTGTCGAGGGTATTTTGGAAAGCAAGGAGAGGAAGATCTTTTTGTTTTTATATACACACCGCACAAGAGTCCCAACTGCTCCTAACTTAACTACTCCAACCTAACCCAACCTAACCTAACCTAACCGTCTGGAGCCAGTGAGATAATGGCATCCCAAATTGGGGTATGTTGTGAGGCTGAAGGTTGTAGAGAGGGGAAGGAGATCTGGAAAACGAATCTGAGGGAGTGCCTTGCTGTTCAGATCTTGTCACCAAACACGGCTAAAGCCATTTCAAGCAACGTTTCAATTCGTTACAGATGTGGGAAGGAAAAAGGCATGAGGGGTAAATAGGAGTGACAGACGTATGCATCCATCCCTCCCGCTGCACTGCAATACAATGGGTCGAGAGGTACCAGATGGAGCGATCAAAGCGTATCCAGGTCAGCAGGTGGGCAGGCATCTGTCGTTAACACCTGGACACTCCTCACCCGATGAACACAAGCAATCCTGCTAAGGCGCTTTACACTTACCGTGTAACCTATGGCAGATTTCTTGGTTATCAAATAAATGTTTCCCGGGGCGGCCTCCCAAATGAGTACCCATACCCGCCTCCTAAATAAATAAAGTACCTACACCGTTAACTTAACCTACCTTCCAGTGGCGGCTCGTCTAAGGAGGTCTTTTGGACAATGACCTGGCGAGTTCAAGTGCCATATTTTTAATATTCGCACGTTAATAGCGATTTCCAGTGTCATCTAGCGTCCAAAATGAGAAGCAACTGTATGTACCTACCGTGGGTCACATCAAATTTTGTCCCCAAGCAATTTCCTTTCTTTCTATTTGCTATACATACAAAGGAGGTAAATACTATCATGTCTGACGTATGCTTAGTATCATACAAATTTTATTTTAAAGGGATTTTAAAACATGATCGCGGTGAGATAGAGATATCCACGACCTAAGATTATTAAGGTATTAGAGGGAGATGTGAAAAAATGTCAGTCGTAAGTTTTTTGTGTTATAAATGATAGCCATCTTGAACTTGAATAATAGTTCGCAAAATTGTTTATCCATTATTGACATAATTTAATAGCGATTTCCAGTGTCATCTAGCGTCCAAAATGAGAAGCAACTGTATGTACCTACCGTGGGTCACATCAAATTTTGTCCCCAAGCAATTTCCTTTCTTTCTATTTGCTATACATACAAAGGAGGTAAATACTATCATGTCTGACGTATGCTTAGTATCATACAAATTTTATTTTAAAGGGATTTTAAAACATGATCGCGGTGAGATAGAGATATCCACGACCTAAGATTATTAAGGTATTAGAGGGAGATGTGAAAAAATGTCAGTCGTAAGTTTTTTGTGTTATAAATGATAGCCATCTTGAACTTGAATAATAGTTCGCAAAATTGTTTATCCATAATATCCTGCAAATTATTGCATGGGATAATTTAAAATATCAAATTCTGTGGATATCATATCGAAAAAAATTGCAATCAATTTATTGAACCATGACAAAAGTATTCAAATAAAGTAACAATTAGTTTTTGTTATGAAAGAGAAAAATAAAGAGGTTAGAAAGAAAAGTAATCATTTTTATCAGTGCATTTGCGGGTGCAATAAAATGAACGTATAGGTACTTTTGCTTCCATTGTTTACTTTTTAAGTCTATTGATAAACAGTTGACTGAGTTTGGAGTTAATAAAAATTAAAATTAAAACTTTTAACACGAAAATATTTTTAAAAGAAAAAAAAAATTATTAGTTTTATGTGTAAATAGATAATCTTAAATTAAACAATATTGGACTACCGGCTTCAGAATAAGTGGGTACCTGCAAATTAATGACATACATTGGCGTTTTTATAATATTAATTCACATTAGCAATATGTATAAACATTTCATATTAATATTTTATCGATTGACCTTCCACTTCTGGACCCCTGGAGCCGCCTCTGCTACCTTCATGTCATTTCTTCTGTTAAAATATGAGTTAATAGGTAGGAGGGTAAGTACTAAGTTACGCAGTACGCGGGGATCGGATTCAATAATTTCGGAAAATAATTTTCAGTTAAAAATATTATATTATCGGTAGGTAGGTACTTTATTCAAGTCTCCAGTCAAACACATTCAATTTTGAACATTAAACACTCAAAACAAGATCTAGAGTTCATTGAACCGAAGTTACAAACAGAGACACAACCAAAATTATTATTTTTAACAGGTACACAGAAAAAAAATTGCACCGAATTTATTAATTTCCTGTTTAAAACGGGATAGCATGCCGTGTCTTAACACACTTTTAGTACATTTATGAAATTTTGGAAAACGTGTTCAAGCACCTACATGTATTCAGTCGTGATAGTATACAATGACGAAATGCGAAAATATTAGAATCACCTTAACATATTTGTGTTTTACTGGTAGTTATAAGGAAACCTTTCAATTTATTTATTAAAGGCCTGTAGTCCCGTTTTTAACCTGACTACAAATAATTTGAGGGTAATAAATTAGCAATATTTTATTTCAGTAAGTTTTCCGTTTAATAAAAGGCAGGTTTCCCAATACCCACCTACCTTACATGAATATTACCTAAATGTCATATTTTCAACACTTTAATTTTGAGTCCACGACGACATTTCCAGCATGAGAATAGGGCTTATAAATGTAGGGACACTTTGTTTTCAAAGAGAGGAGGATCCGCCTATTTTTTGTTACAATTATTATTTCAATTGCTTTGTAAGAACAGACAGTGGGTGAAATGCAGATCACGCCAAACTCTGGGAATTGAATAAAAATGCACTTTCTAGATGAGAAAAGTGTGTAGAAACTCATTAAAAAAAGAATTAAGGCGCGGAAGAATAAATTGAGGGAGATACAGCCGATCAAAGTTTAATAAAATTGCACTTCGCGATCTGAGGGTAAAATTCGGTTTATGGGAGTATAACCGAAATTGAATTAGACTAATTTAGGGCTGGGGAATCCGAATCTGAAAGAATTAGGTGGGAGTCGGCACTATTAACTGAGTTATAGGGTTTTGAAACTTCGTACGGGATACATAGGAACCATGTTTTATTTATCAATTATGACTTAAGAAAATCAAATTAACAACTAGTTACTTTTGAAATTTCAGTAGTGCCAACCAAAAAAAAAAGTGTTGCCATATAATAATAATATTTTTTTACAAAATAGGTTAGGTGTTTAGTTTGGGTTAGAGTAGGCAGAAGAACATGGGAAAAAGGTATTAGAATTAAATCACAAACCAGTCTATACAAACCTAGCGTAGTCCACAAACTACTTGAAAACTGGGATATAACTCTAAAGGGGACGCGAGCAGGCGTTATTAAAGGGGCAATTTTGTGTAACAGGAAATAACATGGAAAAAAGGTATTAGTATTAAATCACAAACCGTCTATACAAACCTAGCGTAGCCCACAAACTACTTGAAAACTGGGATAAAACTCTAAAGGGGATGCGAGTGGGCGTTATTAAAGGGTCATTTTTTTGTTATAGAAAATCACAGTTAGGTTAGGTTATATATATACATAAATTAAGTATTTACAAGATTTTAAATAATAAACTACCAATCTGGCAAATGATATTTAATTTTCAGAATTTTCCATGCATTGATATTATTATATGGCAACACTTTTTATTTTTTGGATGGCACTACTGAAATTTCAAAAGTATTAAAAGTTTTTAATTTGATTTTCGTGACAAAATATGGCGGCTGACTGTCCGAATATGGTGATAATATCAGATCGCGAAGTGCAATTTATTAAACTTTGATCGGCTGTATCTCCCTCAATTTATTCTTCCGCGCCTTAATTTTTTTTAATGAATTTCTACACACTTTTTTCATCTAGAAAGTGCATTTTTATTCAATTCCCAGAGTTTGGCGTGATCTGCATTCCTCCCCAGACAGTAACTACAAGTCATTAATTTATGAATTCACATTTCGCTGATCACTTACCCAAGCGCCGACTTTTACCATTGCTCGTGATCGATTGGCAACATAGTATTGTTACAATGTCTCGTATCATTTATGTAGTAAAATGGCTAAAGAGATCTCTGCATTAAAAACTCTAGTTAGAAATGAGCCGAGATTAGAATTATTACAGCTTGATTTGTAGATTTTTAACTATTTCTAGTCGCCATGCACAGCGCTGACATAAATTACTTCAGTGGACAGATTAAATAAAATAGAAAAAAAAACCTTCCACATTTTCGTTGTAGAATTTATTAGAGTCGTTAAAATAGTTTTTTATGTATTTGTCTCCCATTGGAGAATCGAAATCCAACCGTACGATCAAACAGGGTTATAAATTTATTTTTATGGTGGTACCTACCTATACCTGGTGTACTAGTTCTTCTACTGATCTGCGTAGGTAGGCAAGATATTTTTTCTTCACATGAAGCAGATACTTTGTGATGTGACATTATAATTTGAAATAAAACGATAAGTTTGTAAGCACCAATTTTATTTTTTATACCTAATGCTGACCAGGTTTCACTTCCGTGGCGTAAAATAGGTAAATATTTTCGTAAAATAGGTTTGAAGATAATACGTAATTCGATTTGTGTTAAGGAATGCGTTGTTTATTGTGTTTTTGATTTTACTGACAAATAAAGTGATTGATGACAAATTAAATCTGTTAAATAGTGTACCTACTATTAATATAATTTGATTAATCTCTCATTGATTAAAGAATTC
The DNA here is from genome assembly GCF_061612785.1 of Hesperophylax consimilis. Classification (NCBI taxonomy): domain Eukaryota; kingdom Metazoa; phylum Arthropoda; class Insecta; order Trichoptera; family Limnephilidae; genus Hesperophylax; species Hesperophylax consimilis. The sequence goes on along the minus strand of NC_142840.1, from coordinate 7,649,887 downwards.
ATTTGATCTCCGAATTATATTAATCGAATTCATAATGACGTGTCTTCCCGGATTACGGGATATTCCCAGCTAGTAGGGTTTATTAAGAGTTTGGCTTTTTTATGTGAATACCGCATAACAATCCCAACTCCTTTCAACCGTCTGGAGACAGTGAGACTATGGCATCCCTATTTGGGGTATGTTGTGAGGCTGAAGGTAGTGGGAAAAGGAAGGAGATGGGAAAGAAAGGAAGCTAGGAGAGTGCCTGGCTATTTCAAGCAACGTTTCAAATCTGAACGGTGGTCTTACACCAGGGCGATACTGAGAGTATCTTCCACTCTAGAACTTACTGCGAGTACTATACTATATATTGTTTTAAATGAATAAATTGAGAAAAATAACAAATTAATCAAATAAAATTTACTTGCACACGCTGGAACCCGCGACCTTCGAATTGCTAGTCGAGAGCCTTACCCTTCGGCCACGGAGGCCGTTAAAATCCTAATACATATATCGGAACACGTGTTTGCCTTGATAATATATAAATGTTATTATTTTTATGAACGCGTGTTTAGACATCGTATTAATAAATTCCTGTTTTCATAAAAGTTTAATCGTTAAGGGCCTGCAATTAAATTTTTAACCGGATTACGAATAATTTGAAGATATTTTTAATAAATTGGGGATACTCATTTTTCTCCGTGTATCAGACAAGCGACAAAGTAGGTATAAAAATTATTCTTTTAATTAATAATTCTTCATTCGAAATGCATAAGAATAAAATTTATTGTCTTCAAATGTTTAGATGAATTAATATAATATAGAGAACTAAGTCCAGTGGACATACTTTAGTCCGCTCAAATATATATTCTTTGAATAGCTATCTTTTTCATAAGCGGTGCTACATTTTTATTCGATTAGTCTAAACATAAGGTGTCTTGTATTTTTATAATGTCTTTGGAGAGATGTCAATAGGTAAATTTATTATTTTGAAAGGCAATGATCCCGAGGCAAATATTTTTTTATGAGTACTTTCAGCCTCACAAATCCTGCAATTATAATTTCACGAATTTGCATTAGAACTTAATAAAATTAGTGTGGTCTGTTCTATGCAGAGATGTGCTTTATTTCAAATAAATCCATTTCAAATGGAAATGCAAAATGCAAAATGGGTATTTTCCATTTTGCATTTTAAATGCTTTTCTAAAAACCATTTTGCATTTTAAATGCTTTTCTCAATGCATTTTCCATTTTAAATGCTTTTTTGCAACATTCTTCCTAATATCTCCTCTCATCTTTTTATCATAAGCCCCAAATATCAGTCGGTCCTCAACCTCGCTATGAGAGATAATTTACATTTGTCAAGTTGCTCCCTGGTAGGAGCCCTGGCAATTGAGTGATACCATTACAAAAAATACTGAACATGGGGCCATCACGCTGTAATATTAAATGTTAGATAGCAGTTTCTATGTTTTTACGTTGGCAACATTAGTCTCGTGCAATTTTTTTGTGGTTTCATAATCTGTAGTCGTGGTGTTTTTGGATTTACCATCATGTAATATGTTTGTTCTACATTGATGTCCATTATTAAATGACAAAATTGTTTAAAAATTCTATAATTATTTTAATTGTTTGACCTGAGAAACCATTTTGCATTTTCAATGCATTTTGCATTTGAAATGCTTTTCTAAAACCCATTTTGCATTTTGCATTTTCAAATGGAAAAATTTTGACCCATTTCCATTTTGCATTTCAAATGGTTTTGGGTACCCATTTTGCACATCTCTGGTTCTTAAAAAAGCGATGGAAATAATTAATTTAATATTTTTGCTTATTCTTTTATCCAATGATTTTTTTGCATGTAATATTAATGAGAGGACATTTTTTCAAGAAGTGTGGAATTTAAGATGAAAATTATTTGTAACTCATTTCTAATTTAATCAATTTCTGAAATTCTGATTATGTGTATTTATTAGGAATGTATGCTAATTACAAAGGGACTAGGTTACTACTTCAATTTTAAATACTATTTTTAAGGAAGTAAGCACTCGTTTACTTAAAACAAAAAATGGGAAAGATAATACAAGTCGCAGGATGTACGTAATAATTAATCAATGAAAGGTTTGTCAGATATATATTAATTTTTTTTTATTAAAATTGACTTGTAACGAAATATTCTACACTGGAATATCCTAAGAGATGTTTTAAAAATATATTTAATCATTGAGGAACAATATTAACAAATTTCAACATCCGTTTTCATTTTTAACCGGATTACCAATAATTTGAAGAGATTTTCGTCCGTGAGGATATTATTACATATTGGGAGGACGTATCACCAGTAAAAAAATCTTACCATTCATAAATCTTAACTTCTTTTCAATATTTTATAATAAGCCAGATTATAAAACTTCCGGTAATTGTTTGGTTTCGGTTGCCTCCTTATTGTACCCTTTTAAAATGTCTGCTCAGAAGATTCTCATTTCTGAACAAAAACTGCCTCCTGTTTTATATAATTTTTTTTAGTTTTAATGTTTTTTTTTTCCTGGATCTATTGGATAAGGCACACAGTAGGAATAATTTTAAAAACATGACCACTAATTTAAATTACCGTTTTTAAGTTTGTTATAGTAAAGCGCACTTGAACTGAAATGATACTAAACTGCTCTATATAAATGCCATGTCATTATTATTATAAAATGCACAATAGTTACAGTATTGCAGCAGCTGACGGGAGATTATTTACAATTTTTACCCTTTAAGAAGAGCCAGCCGAGTTCAAATTATCATTCTTCTTCAAGGGCCTTCTGGCGACCAACTTTGGACGTAGACATCCCTCAAATGTTTCAAAGTTTCTGGATTCTTTAAAATACTCACCGGCAGTTCTTTTCCACAGTCATTCACGATATAAAAAATAGATATTTATGTAGATTCGACAGTAGAAATACCGATATTTACTGCCTACAACCCAGACAAAGATTTATGTATATTGTAGAGAATACTTAAATTCTTTTATTTGATTGCGTCAACAGACACTGATGACACGGCCAACTTTCGGTTGATTAAAAGAAATTCGCAATATTGCGGCACAGAATCATATCACAAGAATAGTAATCGATTAACAATAAATAAATGCCTTTGGCGGCACTGATTACGGATTAATCCGATATGCCTCACCCTAGAGAAGGATTACCCTGGGATTACTCGTGTTCCATTAAAGATTAGCTAACGCTATTATAGACACGTATTCAAATTATCCCTAGTACGTATTTATAGCATCATGTCTTTGTTTTGTCGATTTTTTTTTCGTACGAATCTATTTTCTTTCTTTGTGATGACATATTTAATAGGTATTTTTAGGGGAGACCCGGGCAAATTGAGTAGGTAATGAAAAATAAAAGATACCGTAACATGGGACGACTTTTGACTTTTTGACTCGGAGGCCACTTTGATCATCGCGGATATTTGCAAATTTTTCGTTACCATTCAAAAATTCATCGCTTCTTTTTAATGTTTTTTGCGGGTTACGATTCGAAAATAAGGGTCAAATTATTTGGTTTCCAGTTACATCCAAACATATTGTCGGTTAAATTGTGAAGCTGTTTTTTGGACGTTTGGAACATGAAGTGGATTTTTATTACAACCTTGTAGATTTTTTCAATAAAATTTCCCAAAACAACATTTTGTTACAACAAGCAATATTAACCATCGTGGCAGTCTAAAGCATGCTGATTCCAATAACGCCCAGAGCAAAAAGCACAACGCCAATTAAAAAAAAACTTACCCGATCTACTTAACTTGCCCTTGTCTCACCCACGTGTCTTATGTCTTCCTCTAATCCAATCATTTTTTGATAACGAATTTATGCATCGTCGTAAAATAAAACGTTAATTGCAGCCATATGATATGTTATCTGTATTTTTACATCGACAGAATGAAATGGAATAACTTGTATTAATACTATGTAGCATAATATGTGGGTACATTTTAACTGCAACGAGGTCACTTCTGGATATTGAATAATCACGTCACTAGCGCTATTAAATGATATTAACACTCAGTAACTATGTGTTAAAGGAAAAAATATTAAAATTTAATGTTTATTTGCTTTAGAATTTTTGAAGTGAAACTTCTTTACGCGCGTTATGCAATTTCGAGGACCGGAGTAAAACCAACTCATGACCGTCATCAAAAACCGTGATCATTTCGCTATAGGAGCCTAGTCAATATTATATACCTACTTTCGGTCGCTCTCCAAACTCAGCTTCGCGGTCTAGAGGCAATGCGCCCGATTGTCCTCGTGAAGAACCGAGGTTCGATTTTTTTAATAATATATTTTTTTAAAGTGATAAAATGCTCTCGTGCTGCGACTTTTAGATATTTTGACTATATGATATTTTGGTCGAATACGTAATAACCGCGGTCTAGAGGCAGAGCGTTCGACACTCGTTATGCAGGACCCGGGTTCGAATCCCATATTTTTATAACTTTTAATTTTTTTTATCAACGATTTGTTTTTTTACTTATAAATATGTCAATAGACAGAAAAAAAGAAAGAATGAAATGAAAAGAGAGAGAGAAGAATACTAAAAGTTTCACTTCCGTCGTGCGTAGGCTTGCCACACACTGTACTTTTTTATGTTAAGTATCACTTCATGGTCGCTTTACAAAGTAACAAGTGACGTAAAACAGAAATATATTTCATGTAGAAATATTCTAGCTGTAGCTGCTATTTTACTAAACAAATATCTATGTGTTAAATAATTTAGATTTGCTGTTTGCTACCTTTGAAAGAGTATATTTTCTCCAATAAAATGTCAAATTAAGAAGTTGTAGAATTACCGTAATATGGGGCGACTTTTGAATCGGTGGGTGGCTTTTATTATCGTGAATATCTGCGTAGTTCTCGCTACCTCTCAGAAATTATTGGCTTCCTTAGTGGATAAAATGACTTTTCGAAAAATGGTGTCAAATAAGAAAAAACATCATTCAATATATTTATAATTACTTTGTATTATCCATACTACTAATTTTTAATCATATTTAAATGAAATCCTCAACACGGTAGATCCCAATGAGGATATAATTATATATATTCATTAAAAATAAGATAATAAAACACATTATTATTCCACACATCAATTTTTCAAAAAGTCTAAATATCAAATCTATGCACCTTCCTAAAATTTCATGTTTAAATATGTTCTTTGGCGATTCTGTCAATTCAGCGAAAACGATTGTTATTATCTATTCTAAAAATATCGTTTGACGTTATGTATAAATCCCTATAAAGCTGGATCGGTGTCTTTGAAGAAGTGACTAACATTATTTCGAGATAGTAAAATATCCCAGATATCGTCAATTTCTAGGTACCAAAAACATGGCCCGATCAATGATTCAGCGTTACGATAGTTGTACAAAAATAGTTACATTGATAAACTAACAATTCGATTATTTGCATAATGTGAGAGTTGTGATGTTTTTACAACTTAAATATATTATGTAGGTACCTAACATGTTCCATATTGTTATTACATTAATCACATAACTAGGATTGCTTATAAATAAATACCACGAATTGGAAAATTATAGTTTTTAAAATGCATAATACGAGTATATCCATATTGGACAAAGCTTAAACTTAACTTAAAACAACGAGTTATTACAAGAGCCTGTCACGTTTTTGATACTGTAGTTAGTTACCTAATTTTCCATTTTTAAATGTGAATTTACACTTATAAAACCCTGTTTCAAAATTGTTATTATTTGCTATAACTTATTTATATTTGACAGAATCAGTTTCACCTTGAAATCATTAAAAAATCACTACACCACGAATTAACTGAAAAAATAGAAACGTTTAATTGACTGAGCGGAGCGATGAATTTTGTTTTATATTTATCGTTTTGTATTTAAATTGTCTGTAAATTTGTTTGTTTAATTCTGGTTCACGTTCAGGATGGTTGCCGTGTTGGATACTACCTTTGAACTCGCATGATTGTGGTTCCTACTACGATCTGTCAAATTGGAATAATCAATATTATACGGTATGTACCTGCCCAAATATAGTTTAAACAATAATTGTCATTGAGATGGTAAATATTTATGTTTTATAATTAAGAATGTAGGCGGGTTTGGGTACCCGGGATATATTTATTGTATAACCAACACTTCTATCGTAAGTCACTTCAAGTAGTTCGTTTAATTTGGTGATTTAGCAGGAGTGTCCAGGATGCGCTTGTCCACCAACCGCGCGGCGTGCCAGATCGAGAGAGGCTGGTTTGGGGAGACCCTTAGACCTCTCTAACTGGTCTGTAGACCCATCGCCTTGCGCCACATTGGGAGACACCATAGACATATGAATATTAGTAGACCTGCCCTAAGTGATTAAAAGCGTATTATCCCCACTCCCCATACCGGTTCCATTGGAGCCGGCTGTGCTCGCGTATGGCCTCAAGTGAAATTTGAAAACGTGACGTCATCATTCTTGTGCGAACTATGGTCGAGGCATCATCGGTTCATTTTACGAAATAACACGGCAAAATGTTGACTTGTACTATGAAAACTTGTAAAAATAGATGTGAATAAACCCAATTGTCGTATTACATTCCATATATAAGCATTATTTTACTTTTTTTTAAGCATATTCACATCGTATAATATGAATCAGTTGTTACTATCACATCGAGAAACGTCTGGACGCGAAACACAAAGCTGGTTGGTTGCTGGGAAGTAAATTATGAACATTTATAAAAGTGTCTTAACTAAATACTTAAACGAAATATTCGACTCTGAAAAAAGAAGAAATTTTTTGCCGAATTTGGACTTCGCAAATTTGTTCATAACGTGGCGAGTAATTTGCGCTCCCATGTAAAAATGTCTATTCATTCAAAAGCAGATTTTACCTTTAAGAAGTAAATGGTGATATTATAATGCGAGATGCCTATTTACTGTCAGATTGATTTATTGACGAATCACAGTCAGCTTCACTCCCTTCGTTCTTCAACAGTTGATTTTACCCCTCGCCATTATCTTCTCGTCTATTAATTCCTATGTCTGTGGGAGACACCGACTTATAAATTTTATGATTTTAGAAGATATGTTGGTTTTGATTTATTTAAATATCAGAAAATTTGAAATACTATTTTGGGTTTCGAAAGTTTACCAACTTATCAGAGAACTACTATTTTAATGCTTGAATTTATATTCAATTGTCGAGGCAACGAAACAATAAATTAGTTCACTTTAAGGGAATTTAATAAGCCTTTTCCCGCATGCAACATCAAAAACTATAAAAACTAAGCACAGAAACGAGTCATGCAACGTTAGAATATTCGAGATAGTAAAAAAAAATTCTAAATTTCTGGTAGAAAAACCCACTTCTATTCTGTAGCAGGTATAGTATGCTCGCACGCTGACGATTTTTACATAGATTTAATTTTTTTAAATTTATTGACGCACTTGAAAAAAAATAATATGCCGTGCACATGTGCAATTATATATAATGTTTATTGTACCAATTAGAAGTAATTTCGCCCATAGATAAAATTATAAGTATGGACAAATATAATATTAATTATTACACTGACGAACACCATGTTACTTGTTTATACAAAATTTATTCATATGCTCCAATAATATGCTATTTTAGATAAATTGGCAGGAAGTTAGTTATTCCATATCTTTTTTGTATATAATTAACCGCAAATTAATTTGCTATCTAAGTAGGTACCTCCTGCCTACCGCCCATCTAAATAATTATTTTGCAGGATATACAAATATCACTAATTAACCATCACGCCGTTACCATGGAGGGGTAGGCAGAGAGCACCCTAAGCGTCCCTTTCTTAATCTTACTCATTACGCTTACATCAGCCTTGCATTCTTTGCGGATCTCCTCATTTTTCACACGGTCGTTTTACCACACATACGCCTACAGCATTCATTTTATAAATATTACATAATATAATACATATTTTTATTACTATCAGATAATTTTCTCTGGAAGTCTGAACCTTCGTTAAACTTCAAGACTTACCTACTTTAATTCTTTTTTCTCTGAACTTAGCTACCGGTTTTATCGTAAAAGTTGTGACGTGCTCACTTGTCAAGCATTTTTTTTATGAATCCGAATTTCCTAAAATCTCCTCTGCAGTAAACTATCCTAAGATTCAATCATTGTCATGATTTTAATTTGACATAATAGTTAAGTAAGTTTGTCAATCAGTGAAATTACATCTATTTTACTTTGTTCTACTTCTCTGCAATTTGACAAGAGCATTCTTGATGTTAATATAAAGGTTGAACGCGACGCTCGTTATAATATAATTTATTTTATTAAAATACGCTTTTTGAAAGGTTTTGCATTACAATATTGAGACAAATTATTTGTTTGCGGCCGTACATACGCAATATAAATACAACATTGTATCGATGAATCAATCCAAGTATTTTAATTAAATAAATTAATTAATGTCATATGTGAACACGTCAAATATAACGAGCATCGAATCTATATTGATGGTTCGGTTATGTAGGTACCTAATTACTTCAGTTTGAACTTTTCTTTTACGTTAAGTATTTAACTGTGTTTCCGGTTATCCCCGATGTTTCGTCAGATATTCTTATAATTTGGCAATAATATCTGAAGCGTAAACAAGTATAAATAAATAATTTTAACAAGACATTCCTTAAAATTTTGTCCGATAAGACCTAAGCGAGAGCTATTAAAATACTACATAGTTCTGTAATATACTATATTGTTCTGTAAAATACTACATTGTTCTGTAAAATACTACATTATTCTGTAAAATACTACATTGTTCTGTAAAATACTACATTGTTCTGTAAAATACTAAATTGTTCTGTAAAATACTGCATTGTTATGTAATTTTTTTCTGATCCTTCATATTCTGTTCCTTGTTCGTAATACTTAAATATTATGCCATCGGGCACCGGGTATTTTTGATTCTGTTCCTTGTTCATAATACCTACATATTATCCCATCGGGCACCGCGTATTTTTGATTCTGTTCCTTGTTCATAATACCTACATATTATGCCATCGGGCACCGCGTATTTTTGATTCTGTTCTTTGTTCATAATACCTATATATTATGCCATCGGGCACCGCGTATTTTTGATTCTGTTCTTTGTTCATAATACCTATATATTATGCCATCGGGCACCGCGTATTTTTGATTCTGTTCCTTGTTCATAATACCTACATATTATGCCATCGGGCACCGCGTATTTTTGATTCTGTTCCTTGTTCATAATACCTACATATTATGCCATCGGGCACCGGGTATTGTTGATAATGAGCCAACATTTTACAACATAACGAATCCACAGGGTCCGATGAGGTAACGTCCACCGGAGCTTTCGTCCATTTGCCAAGAACCCACGCTTATCGTTCATTATATATATTATGGTCGATAAGCGATACCCAACTAAGAGTGTTACCACTTTCGTGTACATATTGCACTGCTCATTAATATTCCAGAATATTGTTGTTTCAATTCTCGTTCGCCATGATTCGATAGTTTACTCATGTAAAAATGGTACACGAAGAAAAATAATTATTGCAAATTTATTAAGAAACTCTTCAAATTATTTGAAATCCGATTAAAAACGGGACTACACGCTTTTAACGAATAAATTAAAAGGTTTCATTATAAACTTTTAGTAAAATACAATACACAGATATATTATCACAAGTCGGATAACGTGTTTAAAAAAATCTTAATATTTTCGCATTTCGTCATTATGTATTATCAAGGCAGATGCAGGTGCATGCATAATAATAATAATAATATTTGGATGATTTATGTAGCGCCGTTTTTGTGCAAAATCACCTCAAGGGCACTGTACAAATATGTGTATCATATATTTCTACAATGATCTACGTTATTACTAACTATGTATGGAGATAATAAATATCAGTACAGTACCATACAGTACCATACTTCTGTTCCAATATATATCAGGAATTTACTAAAAGTTTATCAGGAAACGGCCTGCAATCCCGTTTTTTACCGGATTTTAAAAAGATTCTTAATAAATTATTGATATTCATTTTTCTCCCTGTATAATCGCTTAGGAGGTAGGTACCTATGTGCTTTAGGCAGGTACTGCTCAATATTATTGTACCTAGGTAGTTTTAATTCTCGTCGTTTACCTACCCAAGTAAAAATGATGATCGAGTAGGTACTGCGCTCTCATTATTGTTCAGAATTGTAAAACTTGGACTACACAACTCGTTGGCTGAAAATCAGAAAGCAGACTGAGGCAGCCATCTTGTCGAGCGATGTAGCCATTGCCATATAACCGTCCATTCGTGTGATGGAAATGCCGATTGTAATTGCATCGTGGACATAATCGCTTTATGGCCCCGGCACCGCTCCATTACGGCGAGAAATGATTGCCATTTGCGCATGTTCCGTGGAACGGAGAACGGCTGAAGGTTCATAAAAGGCGCTCGGTTGGGAATAATAATTGCCATTTTACAAAACGAACGGATTATTATTGCGAAGTTTGTTTTTTACACATTGGACGCAACGCAAAAGCACAAATTTCCCGGTCCACTGATCATAGATTAAAAATCAACTTCCACGCTCGATAGCCTTGCTACGTTTCATTTTCAAAGAGCTGACAAAAAATCTGCCAAGTATTAAAATGTTGAGCAAAACAAGACCTTCTGCCCATTTATGATGCTATGCTAGTATTAGTTAGAAGTTCATCGATTTATTATCTTGTGTCTTTTTCGTTTTCAAACAAGACGCATGAGAAATAAGAGGACGGACATCGATGATGTTCATACGAGCTCTCGCTGGGACTAGTTAAGATGCAAATCATTTTAAAGAGCGCACGTTTGAATATATGTTTGAATACCGACAGTATCGCGAGTACCCGTCAAACTGATTCGAACTCATTGATGTATTATACTAAGATACTAACTCCAACTGACCTCCAACTCTCCCAACTACCGAACCGGTCTACGCGCACTTATAGCGTTCTAATTATGGATCAAGTTTCGTGAAAGTAGTGGAAAAAGTTAAGGCGATGCACTACGTTGTGTAATATTTTAAATTGAGCCGCTATCAATAACAACCCTTACGTAGATGGCGATAAGGTTTAAATTCCCACTTAACAGCATCCGCCTGTTTTGATTTATGCAAGAAAAAAACATGGCCAAAAAGTGCCTTTTATTTTATTTTGTGGATGTTCAGGCATAAATATTTATTTTTTATTCGATCATTTTATAAATAACTTAATTTGCCACACTATACAATAAAATCATAACCGAAAATGAGTTCGTAAGTAGGAGATTTTGAACTTTAAAGCAGTTTTAATAGGCCTTTACATTATTTTTTCTGGGCTTATAAAAAGACTTATCTAAAAAACACTCGATCATTTCAAAGGCCAAGATGTATTCTACTCGCAGTATTTAATTAAAGCATCTGAAACATTTCTAGGCGACCAAATTTTCAATTCAAAAACACATGATTTTGCATTACTACGTATGGCGTCGCCTGTTTATAATATCCGCCCGCAGTCTTCGCTTACCCTACATTAGTCCTATGGTTCACAACCTACACCACTACGCTGGCAAAAATCTATTTATTCTGATTTTATCTGTACAAAGAATCTAAATCTAAGGGTTGATAACTGACTCAATCAAAATATGTTCAGTAATAGATATCATTTTCTTGGATCTCGGTAGATAAGGCTAAGAGCTAAAGAAGTCAGTACAGACCGACGAATCTCCATCAGGGCTGACCAACAGTCGTTTAGAAAGTAGGTAGGTACTAAAATGACCATAAATAAATCGCTCAACTGACTAAATATATTTTTTTTAAACTGAAGGACTTGCTTGTCATTACATTTTCAGTAGGTATATATAGTAGTGCGTGCGTTTTCAAAGAGTTTCGATTGGATGAACGTGATCTGGTTTATAGTTTATACTTGATAGTACAGCAGATAAAACATTTACACTTATTTCGTTAAAAATACTTGCATATTTTTTGTATTAATATATTAATATTCATATTTCAACATTTTCACAAAATAGGTACCATTTAAGCAACGTTTCAATACTGAATGGTGGTCTTACACCAGGGCGATACTGAGAGTATCTTCCACTCTGCAATGTGCTGCAAACATAATATATATTATTTTTAATGTTTTTTTTTCTTTTTCCTTTATTCATTGAAATGGTTATTACAGTTATGAGGAATGTTTAGACCACCAAGCTAGGTAAATGCCCGTGTTGTTGTGGTTGATTATATATATACGGTACATTAAAACTTTGTGAAATAACAACACAAATTAATCAAATAAAATTTACTTGCGCACATTGGGATTTGAACCAGTGATCTCCAGCTTTCTAGTACAGAGCCTTACACCTCAACCACGGAAGCTGTCAAAAATGTTCAGAAGATTATTTTTCTGATTATAATAATCGTAATAAAAATGTGCAGTTTTAATATTTTCATTGGTGGTTATTTATTTTAAAAACTGTGGGTGATAACTTAATAACCGGGTTATTTTTGTCCGGATGATGTTTGTCCAGGTCTTAGCGCTGGATACAATATCTTTTAAGAATCTTTTAAAATTATTAGTAATCCTTGAAAACTGGACTGCAATCCGCTTCCTGATAAAGTTTAAATTCAAAATAATATCGGAACACGTGTTCACCCACCTGCGTTTGTTTTAATAATATATCATAACGAAATGTTCGTGAAAAACACGTGTTCGGACATTGTGACAAAGCATTGGTATATTAATAAAAGTTTATCAGGATACTTATTAATTCATTCGTTAATGGCATACAATATTTTGTTATCAGGAAGTTTTCTATGTGAGCGTCTGCCCACAAACTGCGTGGCTGAGGGATACTCTTTGACTTCTCCAGACGGACTTTCTCGTACTATCGCCTTGCATCGCAGTGGGAGGGAAAGAATCGTTTGAACTGTTTCCATTATAATATGAAATAATTATAAAAAAAAACTATTATTAGGTACTTCTATTAGTAAACTGTGACTATACTTATGTTATAAAGTTTTATGGTTCCAATAACCATTAACTAATTTCCTTCTCGAAGGCTTCCCTTGGTATTTATTTAGTAAAAGGCTGCAAGGGATTGGGTAAGTATCCTGGTTGAAATAATTGCTTCTTAAAAATTTAAAAACATTCGAAAAAGTCTTGCAGTTTATCGTGGGTTATGTGTCAATGTTGTGAACTCCAAATATTAGTATGTAGGTAACAGAATATGTTTATAGTAGTTTTTGAATAGAGGTATACTAGATATAAAAATTAAATTTTGTAAGTAAATTAAATAAACCTGGAAAAGAAATGTTTTTCTCAGCTTAACTTAGTTTATCTACGCCTAATGGGAAAATTTCTACCCTAATCTAAATATTTGCTGCTTAGTTCAAATGATCTTAACCTTACGTAGCTGTTAACTATTATCCATTTCATTTTGTAAAGACAGCTTTTAGAAAAAGGCCAACATTGGTTGAAATTAAAAAAAAAACACAAGTATACATATATATCTATATATATATATTTATGTACATTTGTGTTTTTATATCACTATTTATATCACTTGCATGATGTTGATTGACTAGATGATCATTTGTGGAAAAGTGTGTGGAAGGGTTTAGTTTTTCCTATGGAGAAGATTTAACCCGGACATAAAATCGGAAAAGTTATAAAAATTAATATTCTCGTGTCTATGTATTACCCGGCGTTCGGTTTATACGTAAAAGTAATTGATTATTAAAGTAATTAAATTTATTTGACTATTATCGATACTATTAGAATTTTTTTATTATATTGGTGTTTTACCTATCTTTAAAATTCTTATTATATTGCATTCGTTATCCAGAAATTTAGCGCAAAATTTGAACACTGAAAAATATAATATGTTATATAATAATCGTTAAATGTACATTTTATAATATTACATATATTTACATTCCTCATTTGGCAATTTTCACGTTAAAAACACAATTTGTCTCTAGTATTAATTAGAAAAACTTCTTATCCAAAATAAATTTAAATACGAAAGATTTTTATCCAAAAGGAACTGGCATAATTAATTTTATTGATTTTATTTGATTAACAACCGTTATTAGTTGTGTAAAATTTAAATCTTTTTAAGAAATTAAGTCGCAGAATTGCGGCAACTGAAGGAGGTCAAAGCGTATATATTGTATATTCATCTTACAACCAACTGAAGGAGGTCAAAGCGTATATATTGTACATTCATCTTACAACCAACCGAAGAGGGTCAACGCGTAAATATTGTATATTCATCTCACCACCAAGTGCGTTCAGATAAAATCGACCGATGAAATTCTGACTTTCCAGAAAACATAATTAAGATAATGATATCCTTTCTGGGATCTCCCGTACTTAGGATTCCATGTACGTATTATTATTTTTTTTATTATGGATACTAATATTAAAGGAGGCTTAGTAATTATAAATATATTACATTGTGTTTTTTTGTTCAGTTGAGTGGTTTCGTTTTCAGTCTGTATTTGGTTTCAGTAAATTATCTATTTCTGACCTCCCTATATTATGTATCCAGCTTTTTATTTGAGATTTAAATGTTGTAATATTGTTGTGAGTTTTGAATTAGAGTGGGATTTTGTTGTAGTGTTTAGTACGATAGTATAGTAAGCTTTTTTAACCAAGTAGTATTGCTAGTTGTTTGTTTGATATATTTTTGATCCTAAGATCTATTGTTTCTAATGTATGTGTTAGGACGGGTTGTTTCGGAGTATTTGAACAATTCATCAAATTTCAACGTTCATTTCTGGGATCTGTGGAAGTCCAATTCAAGTTCTGTTAATATATCATTATAGGCTAGTTGCTTTACAAAACTGAAATAAAAACAGAACTTGAAAAAATCTTTCACAGAACTTGAAAATTAACGTTGAAATTTGATGAATTGTTCAAATATTCCGAAACAACCCGTCCTTAGTTACTATTTATTAGTAAAATTTAAGAATAGTCAGGCTCTTCCTCTCTAGAGTTTCCTGATCTGAGGCGGCCTGTAGTCTTTATACTTTTGAATCGAATATCTAGAAGTCTTTACTTTACCCTCATCACGTTTGCAAGTTGATTATCACTCAGTTCTCTCAATCGTGTTTAAAATTTAGTTTTAAATATAACAATTTATATTATTTTCCTGTTGAATTTTGAAAGGCGTAATATAGTTTCGTCGGATTGAATTTTATATTTCTCTGCCTAAAAAATGTATTCAAACTAGTATATTTTGGCATACTGCCCTGTTTGAGTATATATTTTGGTCAGTGAAGTTTTTTAAATTGTTTGTAAATTGAAAACGTGAAAGCTTTCAAATAGTTATCAGAGTTGTAACGATTTAGAGCTATGTTGCGCCGTTGCTGTGAGTCCTCAGGGTAGATTCCCATCAGGCTATCCAATGTGACCAAATTTACAACCATTTAATTGAATTACTAACTCCACTTTTCATTATATGTTTATCTAACATGTTGGTTATAACGGCATCACATCAACACTTGCCGACTGGACATGTATCTAGGTTACGTAGTGTTTGTAGGCAACTTTCATGAAACTTTGCATAGAAAGCCAATCATTCTGGTGAAATAAAGGTCAGATTTTGAAAGATTCATAAATCTCTTAAAGCTATGTTCATTTTTCAGTGAACAAATCTTAAAGGCCAGGAAGTTATCTCAAACTTGGTTGATAATATACATAACACGAAATTCTATTATTTGAGTAGAGTCCAAGTTGTATTCGTTCTATCCTAAAATTTATAAAAAAATATTTCTCAGATAATCGAAAATTCACTTTTGGCGTCATTTTATTTCACTTGACTTTGTATACCTACACAACTATATAATCAAAATAATGAATATGTTCCTTCGTCAGGATAAACGATTATACGTGGTTTAGAAACATGTCATTATTTATTTATTTTATTCATTTACATTATTTTGAAGTAATTTATTTTGAATAATCAAACAAGTATTTGTTTAAACCAATTTGAAGAGTTCGTAAATAATTGAAACAATTACTAAAGGTTGTTGCTAGAATTCGTCCAGTTAATCAATTGAAACAATTCTAAAAGGCTGTTGTCAGAAATCGTCCAGTTTATCAATTGAAACATTTCTTAAAGGTTGTTGTCAGAAATCGTCCAACTTATCAATTGAAACAATTGTTAAAGGTTGTTTGCCAGAATTCGTCCAGTTTATCAATTGAAAGATTTTTTAAGGTTGTTGGCAAAATTCGTCTACTTGATAGAAGGTAATATTGTGTGAAAAATAGAAATTATACCTACTAACTTTGTTGATACGATGACCTTTTTTTATGAAAAAGTGTTGCTTATTTTCACCAAGCAGTCGTTTTCAACCCATTCTAAGATACTTAATATTAATACTAGAAAAGTATTAATTACAAGTAAACTAAACAATAAAATTCGATTTTTGTTTATATATTTTTTATTATTTTTATGGATGGAAAAAATACATGCAGATAAGTCTACGTCAGCGTCAGTAGATAGGTTCATCACCTTGGCAGGTGATACATACAAAATAACAAAAAAAATTCACCGAAACATCGAAAATGCATAATTTCTTTCCTTAATATACAAACATCGGGTTAAACAAAATATTAACTAAAATATAAATAACCTATTAAGTGAACTACACATAGTTTAAACAAAGGACATGTTTATTAGGATAATAATAAAATATGCATTGTTCAGTTAAAAACTGCCAATCTTGAAGCTAAAATCAATAATTTGTACATGAGCAAGACATATATTTTTTTAAATATTATTATTTTTTAAGTCCTATCATAACGACAGGCTCTTAAAATCTTTTTAAAGCTGTTTTTTCATCGTTTTAATAACTGGTTCTAACGTTCAAATCTGTGTGAAACGAATAACTCATAAATACAGTTGGTTTGGCTTTTGTGGCAACTGCTATAACAATTTTAATGAAATATTTTCGTAATTTTTTGAGAATAAAGACAATAAATAATATTATACATTCAAGAATTTACATCGTGCAATTCTGCTAACATATCTTTCTAATAGATATGGATATAAAGATATTTTAATATACATACATAAATCAAAAGGTCGAGAGTTGGAATGAAATACAACATTTCTTAACATAATTACACACACATAACACAATATCACCGGAATAAAAGAAGTCTTCAGGAAAGTCTTCGATAAAATTAATTAAAATATATTGAACTATTCATTACAGTAAACAAAATTACAAAACGAATTCCCTTTTAAGTCTTTCCCGTCTAACAATATTGAAATTCCCAATTCTGAAAAACACCGCCCACTTTTACCCCTCCCCAATTCTTCCACTGTTCAATTGTAATCTATATTTAATTTTTGACTTTAGTATATACTTGCTCCTGATGATGTGAACATCGTTCATGAAGCATGTAGAGGTTATATATATTAAAGTGATGTAAACAAAGTTATTTGTGTATTATTCTAATAAATGACATCACAAAGTGATAAGCTTTCAGAAGAAATTTTCTTCGAAAAATTAATTCCCTTTTATTTAAAATTGTCCAAACCAAACGAAATGATGTTATCTAGAAAGTAAGTTCATTTTAAATGTTAAATTATTATCAGAATTTAATTAAACGAAATTGCAATTAACATAAAATATGTACCTGCATAAGTAAAAAAACGCTAGAAGGAGTCTTAGGACGGGCTTGTTTCAGAGAATTTGAACAATTCTTCAAATTTCAAAGTTTATTTCCAAGTTCTGTGAAATTTCTATTATTATTTGAGTTCTGTCAAGTAACTGGCCTATAATGATTTAATACCAGAACTTGAATAGGACCCTCAAAGAACCCGAAAATGAACCTTGATATTTGATGAATTGTTCAATATCTATGAAATAACGCATCCTTAAGACTGGTTGTTTCACAGAATTTGAATAGTTCATCAAAATTTAATGTTAATTTTCAAGTTCTGTAAAAATTCTATTCAAGTTCTGTTATCATTTCAGTATTTCGGTGAAACTACTGCTCAATAACGATGTAATAACAGAACTTGAATAGAACCTTAACAAAGCTTGAAAATCAACTTTGAAATTTGATGAATTGTTTAAATTTTCTGAAACAACCCATCTCCTCAATGTCTGAATACTATTGCTAATTTAAATAAAGTGATATATTATTTTAATCATCTTACCGTGAACATTTTTAATATCTTATAATATATCTTTAAACAAATAATTTTAAGAGGAACGGCTGCGCAGCTTTTTAGATACAAAACTTTCACTTATATTTGGTGGCCAAAATACTTGGCCGATTGCTTTTTGATCAAAAGGTGTAGCAAATATCTAGCATACATTTGTACCACTGTATTTATTTGTGATTTAAAGTTTAAAATACCGGCCATTATAGCAAATCAGGCAACTTGACCAATTTGTAGCATAAACATTAAAATTTCGACCAAAAACGTTTTTGTTAGGATTTTTATAATAACCCATAAATAAAGTTGCACATATCCGTTATGAATATAAATATATTCAGTTTGGTTGTATAGTTTAGCCCTAAATCTAAATTTAAGTTTTGTATGTAAAAGGCCGCGCAACCTTTTACGTTTGTAGATTGAAAGGAAAGAATTTTAAAAGAGGGTTTAGTTGCATCGACCTTAGAATAGTTTGACTCATTGCAATAATTTAAATAATACCTAACAATTTTCTGAAGCAGCTAAACATCGCGTTATATTAAATACTAAGAAGCTTTTTGTGTTTATACATTATTTTAACAAGTCTTGAAAATCGATTTCAAAGGCACACCTTACATTTTTTAAACAACACAATAATCTAAGAACCTTTTCGCAGGCATTATCATTACGTTTTATGTACAACATCCTTCTCTAAGAAACGTGGTGCAAACAATTAGTAATATAATTGAATTTATAAACATTTGTATTTTATTATTATGAAACCAATTCCGCTTTACTAAAACCACAATATAGCAGGAAAGGAAATATTTTTTTATAAACTATTCAAGAAAATTTTTGAAATTAATAACTATTTATGCTTTTATTACTATTTTTTAAGTGGTCCATTTGTTATTAAATGGTTCAGCGTCTCAGAAAAATTTCTATTGCCCATTGATATAAAAAAAATTATCATACGAGCTTATTCATTAATGTTAGCAGGAATTTGTTTGTGCAAACCAGCATCAACACTATATATTATTTGTGTTATAAAATTTGCACTGCTCTTTTCTTTTGATCTTTTAGGCTAAAGCTTTTATGAATTCATTTTGTCGATCCATATACTTCAATGAAAATATTAGACAAAGCCCATAAAAGCACTTCATGTGGCCAAAAGTATTGTACGATACTTTTAATTCTTCATTTCACATGTCGTATTTTTAATAAGCACCGAGTGTCAGGACAGAGTATACATTTTATAACTGAATTTTAATCATATCGTTTGTTTTTATTTATGATAATTAATGCTAAATTCAAGTTTCATGAATTTCTTACACGCGGACGGATTGTTAACACGACGAAGATAAATTCTAATTCCTTATTTTACACATAAGCCATGAAAACATAATCATATTCTGAAAAATATTTTCAAAAACCTGCAAAATAACATGATTAATCTCAAATAAACTGTAAAAACATACAGAATGATGAACTAATATTAATTCAACGAAGTAAAAAAAAACATGAAATATTGTACTGTAGCATATAAATACGGAACTGAAGTCACGAAGATTGCACATTTGTTTTTAAGTTACGATGTAGACGTTTGATTCCCTTGGAAAACATTTAACTATAGGTGGAGACACATTATTTATTTCACCGAAGTGTCTGGGACAATTGTCTCAAACCGTAACAAAATCAATTCACTTAAAACTAATTTAATAATAAACCTTATTATATCACCAAAAGTCATACTTTGCATATATAATAGTAAGTATGAGCTTAAAAAATTATTTCAAACGATTTAAAACAAAAGATCTTACATTGCACATTTGTTAAACTTCAATTAAAGCGGCCGTATAAGGCTTGACGTCAAACAGCAAACAACCGGCCACAATTATTCAGAGTTCATGTCGACGCTCGTAAACTGTTATCACATCGGTATTTGAATCTCACGTATTAAATAATTTAAGGCAGGATATCGGCGTAGGAAGAGATCATGCACTCTTCCTGCTCGAACCAGCCACCGGGCTTGGGATGAGAGGCGGGGCGGTCTTGTCAGATCAGTTGCACCGGGGGTACTCCGTGAAGGGGTTGGCCTCCGATGCCTTGATGGAGACCTTGATGCATGGCCTGATGGGATAGTCCCGGATGACCTAAGCCTTGGTGGCTTAAGCCCTGGTGGCTCAGTCCTTGGTGACTGAGGCCTTGGTGGGCGAGGCCTTGATGTATCATGGTCTGCTGGTGATGCAGACTGGTGTGCTGGTGCAGCTGGTGCAACGAGGGGTGGTTATCTAGGACCTTGTCCTTGTGGCTGACCTCCTCGCGCTTCTTGACCTGCTTGCGCTCCTTGGCACGGCGGTTCTGGAACCAGATCTTGACCTGCCTCTCGGACAGGCCCAAGTTAGCAGCCAGCTCGGCCTTGCGCCTAATAGTTATGTAGCGACTGTAGTGAAACTCTTTCTCCAGCTCCAAGCGTTGGTGGTCGGTGTATACCACGCGATACTTGTCTTTCGTCCTGGTTTTACCTGCAACAAAAACATTTCGTTAGTCTTTTATTTATTATTGAGTTGTTCACATCAACATCACATAACGTGCGTAATAATAACTGACAAACAAACAAAGAAAATCATGCATAATGCATGAAATGTAACGCAATTTATAGTTTTTCATATTCCTGTATTAGTGTAAACATAAGATTCACTTTTATAAAGATATGTTGTGTGGTAAAGTGTAGGAATATGACAAAAAATACTATCTTAATAGTTCAAAGATCTTGATTTCCGCCAGCGAGTACCTACAGTGCCGGCACATAACATGGCAGATAAGAAAAATAATGATTATGAGTGGGTACCTACAATAAATAACATCGAAATTTAGGGAATGATGCATATATTGTTTATAAACAAATTCGCAAATCTATCCTAATAAGGAGAGGAAGATCTGAGAAGGAAGAAAGTTGGTGGTAATCTGGGGTTAGTGTGTCCACGATATTTTCGAAAAATAGTTTTGTTTAATTTTTCAAAGTAGGTACGATGATATATTTTTTGTCGCTTATGATAGCGGTTTATCCAAACGTTTCCGAGTAATCCACAATCAAACTCAAAGGCTTATGAAAAACGTCGCTTATCGGACGAGCCCACAACCAACAACACAATGAATGTTCCTGTGTTTGTATTGTCTGCCACATTCTGGCTGCATACCTAATGTGGCGATATTAAACTAGGTGTTTTACGTAAGTTGTAAGAGTGTTGCAGAGTACTTAGACGAATTGAGTGTTTGTTTATTAGAACGTTAGCTTGTAACTGTGAAAAGGTATCTTGCTATTTTTTAGATCGCCATCTTCTCTCTGCACAAAGGAGTTTTTTTGTACAAAAATTTAAAGTTTAATACATTTTGTATTTGAAACTGCTTCTGAATATTACGTAATTAGAGTAGTATTTGGCCATAATATTAGACAAATATCTCATATCAGTGTCAGTAGATATTCATGTAGATATTTTAGAAAACTTAAGTGTCATCGCCGAAAAGTAAACAAGTTCTAACAATGAACAAAATTCATAGAGATAATGACCTAAAGAAGTGCCTATGTAGGTACCAATTTTAATGTTGCCTTTTCAGCAGGTATATCTAACAGGTACCAACATAATATTTTAAATGTAGAATCCGCCGCGGCAGAGCAGCCGAGAAAATTGTATTATTTATGACCGTAAAGAGTTTAAATCCTCCAGGAGGCATGACTGTAACTATTACCGGCGGCAAGGCGCACCATAGAGAATATTGTGGATATTATGAGCTGTCGCCTTTTAATGGAGGGAATATTATTTTATTAATTGATCACAAACAATTGTGATTGCCATTGTGAAGATTAAGAAAGTTTGTTGTTTGAAACTGTTATTCCTAGATTCAAACTAACTGAAGTACCTACCTAACTAACGAAAACTTACTGATGTACCTACCTAAGTAGAACAAACTTACTGAAATACCTGTCTACCTAACGTACACTTACTGAAGTACCTACCTAACTAATGAAAACATACTGATGTACCTACCTAAGTAGAATAAACTTACTGAAATACCTGTCTACCTAACGTACACTTACTGAAGTACCTACCTAACTAAAAAAAACTACTATCTGCCTATATGAATAAATAAAATAACTACAGATTTTTCTTTGTTATTTGATGATGCAAATCCGGTCCAAAAAAATTATATTTGCCCATCGTCTCAAAAAATATAACAGAAAAGTCGAATCGTCGCTCCGAATGGCTTTAGCTATTATCTTCAGTGGCTCAATCCAATGATCTGCAACCTTCCTCTCCCAAATCGGTTTATCAAAAATAAATCAGTTTATCCATAACATTGTATTACTGTAAGAACTAGCACTGACAAAATCTTAACATCATCTCATTTAAAAAAACTCTATTCTAAAACATTACTCCTTATATTCACAACTAACACTTACATTAGAAACACTAGATCTTAGTGTCCAAAACATATCCAACATACAACTACAAATACAACTTTTGGTTAAAAAAAGCTTCCTCTACAATGCTACTAAGCTCTACAACAAAATCCCACTCTCATCCAAAACTCACAGCAATATTATAACCTCTAAATCTCATATAAAAACTGGATACATAACATAGGGAGATCCGAAATAGATATTAAACTGACACCAAATACAGACTGAAAACGAAACCACTCAGCTGAACAAAAAAACAGCATGTTACATATTTATAAATATTTCAGAAAAAAACAATATTTAATATAGTTAGTGTTACTTTATATTATCCATATTACTATTTTTTAAGTATATAAATGAAATTCTTATCACGGGAGATCCCAAAAATGATATCATTATCTTTATTTGTTACAAAAATGAAGATGATAAAACATTTATTATTATAATAATATTTGATATATACACGTACTATATACTACGTATTATAGATTACTATAACAATTAAACCGACTGAAATCTTTATCTAGTCCTCGCGTGATTGTAATTGCAATGACAGACATTCTTTTTAGACTGTATGGCAATTAAATTATGACCGGACCCCCATTTCTCGCATTAAACTAAAATCAAAAGCCCTCTAGGCGTCTAGTCATAAATGGAAAATAAAACATTTTCAGGTTTGATAAATGACACGCGAGTGTGAACTCAAATGGCAATCATGCAATCAATTTACCGATTTTAATAAGAACCTAGTTTCAAACTTTCGATACAACAAAAAGCACTTAAGTGCGCAAGTGTTAAAACCGCCTAACTACATGAGCAATGATACAAAGGTTATTGAGATATTGGTACATAATTAAACTGGTGTACGGTTTAGGTAATGATTTTAAACAAGTTCAGAAATGTTGTTTTCAATGTTTACCTGTATTTTATCACAACGGCGTCTAATAAATTATAAAGGAACTCGATCCGAGGAATAGTTCACACTCTCGTATGACTTTTGACATGGTTAATTGTCTCGAACTTTTAGCATTGAATACGGCATTTAATTTTATAATATGATTTCACTCAATGTACGAACTATTTTTGATCTGTACTGTTTATGATGACAAATCACAAGACCTTTCCAAAGTTTTGTAAATTTAATTAATTTTAAAATAAAAAATTTTGTTTGCACCAATATTTGAAATAAAAAATATCAACATGTTTTAAAACCAAATAATACAAAGTATATTGAAAACACCTAATAATTAAAAAGCGATTATTGAACCAGTGATTGGGGAAATTAAAATTGCATCAAAGGCGTATGATGTAAATATTTCTGTATAAAAATAAATATAGGCATGTATAATAAATAGATTTGATACAGAATATTCTTCCAAATATTTATCTTGATCTAAAAAAATAAATCTAATTTCAAATTGAACTTTTGAATGTTTTTTTCACCAAATAAACCGAAATGAATATCGTAGGTATGTTTATCTTATATCATATGTTCATATCGGGTGCAATTATCTATCTGGCCAAGACGGTTAGACTCTTGTATGAAATTTACACAAAAATTTTAAAATATATATATATTTATATGTACACGGTGTCCGAAAACTCGTAGTATAAGCGGGAAATCTATGTGCTGGGGTATCTTTTGGTTTTTGAATTCGAAGTTGTCATTATTTTTAAATGTGTCGAAAAATAAAGCAGCTTCTAAAGTTTTTTAACCCTTTAGTTGCCGAAAAAATTCAATGTGCTCAGTAAGAAAAATAAACTAAAATTCTCTATGTGATTCTATTACCTCTTGTAAATTCTCCCGCTTGTAATAATAGTTTCCAGACATCGTGCATATAAGGAGAAAGAACAAAAAAAAACTATTTAAATCATTGCAAAACCAAAAACACTAACACAGAACCAAAACACGTTCATTCACCGCGTTTTATACATTTTTAACACTTCACACAGAGAATTCGACTTATTTAACACAGCACCTCACATTTTCAAACCTCAAATCAATAAATAATAAGATCAGTGAAAAAACTTTTAATGGTATAATAATTATACATAATATATCACTACACATTATATAATATTATAACCATTGATTTAAAAAATAAATAAAAATATAATACATAATTAGAAACCATAACTAATAAAATTGTTTGAAGATTAATTAAATTAAAGTAATGCATATGAAGAGGATTGATATCAAAACGTTGTAACAAAATAGTGCGGGGGTCTACCAGGACCCTGTGTCATGGGGCGGGTGTTTGCTGGCAAACACTCCAAGGTGTTCCTCGGGCGCGCTGGCTCGCGGCTTAGCGGGCAAACAATGGAGCACATAGCATTATCTTCTCACGGGGTATTATCGCAAACAACCAGGATCGTTATCTGCCCGTGCCCGAACAACGCAAAATGTTAAACTTCTGCCCGGCACCTTTATTCACATTTCTGTATGGGATTCTAATAAATTGCAGTCCAGAATGCCGTTGGATGCAACCAAATACAAATAGGGAAAAATGGAAAAATTATCAGTAAAAAATATACTAATCTTGGTTGTTTGCGTGGTTTGATGCATAAAATGATTCAAGTTCGATGAACTTTACATTTTCAAAATTGGAACCGATGAATTCAAATAATATCAGAAAAGCGATAAGGTAGGTAAAATTATTTCATTAATTAATAATTCTTTATTTGAAATATCTATTTGTTTTGCTTTAATTTTTGACAGATCGAAATATGTCTCACTAATGATTTTTAAAGCTTACTAACAGTGCTATTCGAAAGGTAATTCTGGTCGTCTCTATAATTATTTGTCATTAAAAGAATACGGCAATACCATAAAGATAATTGTCAATATTTGTTTTTGATAGGGAACGATCCGGAGACGACTATTTTTCAGCTTTAAAAATCCTACAATATAATAACAGCCTGTGATATTTCCGAAATCACCGAGTTTCATTCCGAAAATAGTGGCGTTGAACTTCTAAATTTCTAATTTAAGAAAGAAAAAGGTGTGCAAATTTCACGACGCCAGAGCTCACCGTTCGGGAGTTGTTATATGTTTTAATTAACTGGAAAATATGACAATTTAATAAAAATAAATCACGTGTTTTTAAGTTGAAAAAAGAGAAAATCTTGGACATTGAGGGAAGTCCTTCAACAACAACAATAACAGCTAAATCTTGGATATTAAGGGAAGTCCTCCAACATAAGAAATAACAGCTTATTAGATTATTATTGGAGAACATGAATGATTATCATTTCGGATATTTAATTTACGAGCCACAGTTTAAATTGAGGTCTTGAATATTTTGATAACGCCTTTTATATGTAGGTACCTACTTGCGAGGTAGTAGGTAGGTACCAAACATAAATACATTCAGATCTCGGCAAGACCGAGTAAACATTGCGAGGAATGACGAAGGTAATACCAAATATAGAAATTAAGAAGTGTTTGTTTCTTTATCTGTTCACGTGACGTGGGCAGGTACCAGTGGGAATTCAATAATTAATTCTATCGAACTACGCATAACGCATTCAGCGAGCATGACATAGATAACTGGATGATTCAATAAAAACCAAATTTTAAATTTTAGCGGCCATGACAAGAAATAAAGAGGACAATTGAGCTTCTTCAAATCCAGTTGCTACGTTTTTTTATGATGTAAAGCGATATAAACCTGTGAAAAGTGATGCAAATGACTTTATGTCACTTTAAAGTCTTCTATTTTGTCCCGTTTTGTTAAGTCCAGTTACCATGCTGAAGTTATCCAATTTATAAATAAATGATTTTTAAATTTTACCGTAGATCACGAAATGCCAAGGTAACTCTAATTAAAATAAGTTTTAATATACATAATGTAGGCGTTAGATTATTATTGTTTCTGTATAGACACGAAAGCGTTTCGCACCATTTGCGGTTGTTTCGTTCCTTTCCCGTGATTAAGGATGTATTTCGTGTTAGTATCTTCAATATCTTCTCCTAATCGACTTCGTAAATTTACGACTTCTAGCCAATGGGCATATTGGATTTTCAAAATGCAATATGGCCATTGGCTAGAAGTCGAAAATTTACGAAAAAACTTACAAGTCTAAAGCTAGCCATAGAATGCAGTTATCCATACCAAGCTGTAATTTGTTTTATAAAGACTTATGTCAGTACCCAAGTAAAATATTTTAAGTCACAAACTTTCATGAATATAAGACATAATCAACAGGAAAGCAGTACCTACTTCAAAACGTAAATGTATCGTATTATTTGATAGCAAAGGAAATACTTTGAACTTTTAAATTATCAGAGGACACATAATTCACAGGTATCTATCTACATTTAGGTTGCGATTGGGTCTAGAGGTGATTTGAATGAAACATGGAAATTTTATATATTATATGCCTTTTCACTGTGTGAAATAAAGGTTATTATCAGCGACAGACATCTCTGACAGTCATATACAAGTAGGATTACTTACTTAGTGAATTATTAAGGTCTTAAAGATTTAAAAGTTGTGAAATTTTCCTTGTCCTTATTGCCGAATCAATTAAAAAAGATCTCATTTTTGTAAAATATATCTGAATGTATGCTAAGAAAATATCTCTGTAATTTTGTAAATAATACCTACCTAATGCAGTGTTAACTTTATAAATAAAATATTGCGTGTTAGTAATACTCTGTCCACACTGGGAGTCAAAAAGCTCGCGGTTTCTTTTTATAGGCAACTAACTGACTTATACCCAGCTTGTCTGGAGTTCCCCTTAGGAGATAGACATATACCATCATGGTTTACTCAGTAGGCCTTTTTAAAATATACAATTTTGTAGTACATTATTTTGATATATACGGTAAGGTTAAGCCAGCGTTATCAATGTAAGCGACCGAAAAAAAAATAATTAACTCGATTACTAAACATCGAATTTTCTCTACTTTTTATAAATATAATATGCATGTTTTATATATATTTAAAGTTAAATATATATATATATATATAACTTTTTGGAAGAAAATTTATAAATGATCCTGAAAACCCTATCAAAATCCGTTGTGTAGTTAAGAAGAACTAAGTGCATAAACAGTCAGACGCGAATAACTTTATTTATTCATTTTGCTCAACGGTGCTCAAACGGAGACATAAATTCCAAAGTAGATATATATTTGGATGACAATTTAATAATCACATTAGAAGATCCCCGTTGTGAATAAAACTTATAATTGCTTTACAAATTATTACGGTTTGGCACTGATAGACAACACAAAAGGAGCTCCTATAAACAAAAAATATTGCTCCTTACCCTAAAATGCTCCAACCCTTAGTTGTTCATAGATTCGTAATCTATGGAAAAAAAACAAGTAATAATGTTTTTTAGCTTTATTACGTAGGTAAGTATTAAATTGCCAATACTTCCAATAAGCAGCTGAGGGGGAAACGTGTTCCCCATACTGTGCTACGACCAGACTTTTGCGAGACTTTTTCTATGACCCAGCCTATAGCATATCGGCTCACATACAACGTTTGAATCATAACTTAAGATTACCTACGTAACTTACTGTAAGTTTTGAACATTAGTCAAACGAGCCTTTTTACTTCAAAATACGTATGTGTTGGTAAATATAAATGTGTTATTAAAATAAAAATTACATAATTCACATAATTAGATTTTGTATTTACCTTTACAAAATATTCTAAATATTATACGGGAGAGGGAAATGCCGATATACAGTAATAAAGGTATTAGACCAAACGTTGAAAAAGATAGATCTCTCGTGCATTTGTCGAATTAAAGGCGTATGTTCCCTCCATCAGCCAATCCAATGCGAATAGGCATCTCAGTCGATATTGGATCAGTCGGCTAAAATAATAAATAATTTCCAGTATCGCTATCAGAGAAGAGCGGCTTTGGAGTGAACGCCATAAATAAGGCGTTCTCTTTGATCGTGTTCTGAAATCCGATAAACTTAATCCACCAGCCATTGTCGGCTCACATCATATCGGGTACAAATAGACCGACCGCAGGCCCTCCACTCGGCTCAACGGTTGCTATCAATGACATAACGTTGTGCTAGGCTAAGCGATTTACTCGTAAATAGTTAAATATAGAAATCAATAACAAACGGAAATTGCCAGACGTGGAAGCAATTGTAATTTTTATCTAGTTCTTGTTTACAATTGAGGTGCATTTTCAGAAAGAGAAATATTCACCCCGCACGGTTTAAAAAATTCTTATTCTGTATACAGGTGTCTTCGAAATAGCTAATTCAGATTTTTACAAATCAGTATACTTACCTGCATTATGTGAACTCTAAAATGATAAATTTTCACAAATCTACCCACATCTATATCTTCTTATTTAAATGTATCTGAGTAGACCCAGTCAAACACCAAAGAAACTTTTTTCTGATTCCTTATCTAAATTTATGGAAAGATATTTTTAGGATGTACGTAAGATAGGTATTATTATGAAGGTTTTCAATTAAAGTTATTAATTATTTTTAGAAGTAGGTAGATACTTTAAAATACAGTAAAGATAAAACAACATAAACAAAATAGTAGACATAAAAATAATAATAACAATAATTTGATTAACAAAAGCGCATTCTCTCTATGAAAACCTTTTTCTTTAGAATGTGCAGTAAAATGTTTTCTTTCATGAAAGTAAAGTGCTTCCCCTCAGTGCTCAATTATTATTATTGCTCTTCTTGTCATTTATGAGTAAGAATGAAAGATTGCAAAGCCACATAGTATATGATGCATTGATTTAATATTAAACCTCTCTTGACAAAATTAACAGAATTATTCTTGTTTTTAAGAATAACAATGACAAATGTCCGCTCTGAGGGTCCAATACTAGATTTAGGGAACATGTGAAAAATAAGACAGGATAGGGATTATAATTAATCATCGAGGAATCCCACCAGTCTAGAATCGAACATCCAAGAGAATGGAATACATTATTAAGATGATTCGTGTTTATTACATATTATTTTAAACCTTTGTAGAGGTTTGTTAAATGGAATTAGTAGGGGATACACTACCCTCCCTAAACAAGCCAATGACCGCCAGTAGGTAATAAACATTGTTTCGTAATTATATTATACTAGCGCAGACCCGTGAAAAATCACGGGATATTATAATTGAAGGATTTGAGTAGCTGAAACTATTTGTTTGAAACATTGCCTTTTAAAGAACAATCAAAAATGTATCCTTCTAATGAACACCGTTGGTAAAGATACGATATCTGAAAAAAGTTTTAATTAATTTATTCAATTTATATAATTCTTTAAAATGGATAAAATTAATTTACAAAATGAAACAAACACTTAGTTTTAAACCACTTTATTTTGAGGTATATTCGCAGACCGGTTTCGTTTGGACTCAATCTTCTTCAGGACAATAAAATATAATACTAAATTATAATACAGAGCAAGGTATAAGGTAAAGATAAAAGAAAGAGAAAGTATGTAGTAGAGGGAGAGAACATAAGAGACTGGTTGGTGGAGGGGGAGGGGTTGGGGGAGGACCAAAGGAAGGGTGGGGGTTACGGGTTAGGTTGGAGCAAGGAAACAACTTTAAAATCGGGCTGTTGGTTAGTTCTATCTGCTTATTTAAAATTTGGGAATTATTTTCCGTTGATTTAGAAATTTCCAAAGCTTCTAAGTTAAAAACTAAGTGTTTGTTTCATTTTGTATAATGTCAAGCCACAAAGTGTTTGCTTTCTTCGATAATAAAATTAATTTAGTTTATTCCTACATTATCGCTTGTCCGAATCAATTACACAAACAATTCCAATTTTGAAAATCAAATCAAATCAATGTTCTAGAGTTCATTGAACTATTAACACATAGATATAGACACATCACTGAAATAAGTACCTACCTGTATCGCATTATTGGCGAATGGTGGATGGTTACGCGTTACATTGTAACCGTTACGTCAATTTAAAATCATTTCAACGAGAATTGTACACTATAAACATATCTGATGCAAATAATATACATAATCAAAACGGTTAATTTGTTCAGTAGGCAAGCGAGAATTTAACTTGACACTGACACGGAAATTAGTCGTATATATTTTTAAGCAAATATTTGAAATAGTTTATTGCAAGAAGATACTACATAATATTCCAGTCGCCGCAAAGCAGAATCATGCGGTAAAAATGATTTACAATTTATTGTCACTTGTTCCGAGTGGCAAAACCTCTCCAGCTCCGAGGCGGGAATTCTATTTCGTAACAATTATGATTATCCAAACATCGGAATGAATGATAACATTGTTGTTATTTAAGAATAATAATCACTGTTAAAAAGAGCTTTTAACTTATTCCGCCAGTCATGTATCACTTTTACAGGATCTTAAATACAAATTGTAATGTTAATTGAATTACTTCATCAAATGTGTAATTGTAATTGTTAGAATAAATTATTGAAAGGAATTACCTCAATATCGCAATAACTATTTGATACCTTGTTTTCATAGTGTTAATTCATAAGCCTGCAAAACAAATTATACTGTTATAAATCTATCGTTGATAACATCTGAATACAGCATACTCCTGAAAATTTTTCATAATAATTAAAAAAAATCTTTATGGAAGAACTGAATCTTTGAAAACTTTAAATATATTATGGTGTCGTTTTTGTAAAAAATCACCCGTGGGCACATTTATTTCGTATGTTTAAATAATGTAATGAGTAAAACTTCAGATTTTAGAGAGCAAATCCCCGGCAAAGATGAAGTCCTGGGTTCAATTCCTGGACACGGCTGAATCTTTTTCTGGTGGAAAAATCAGAAAAAATTCGTAAGCATTTTTCGTTTGAGAGTCGTTAATATTGTCTTGATAATTAAATATGAATTACAATTAAAAATTAAAATAAAATATTCATCGCATATTTGTAAAATATATATATTTATCCAAGACAAAATCTAGATCGCATTTAGTTAGGGTAATATTTTGCAATCGTACATAAATATGCACAAATAAAATCAAGATAATGTTGATAGCTCTTAGTCAAAGTATGTTTTTTTATAATGTTTAACCGCCCAAGAGTCCCAACAGCTCCCAACCGTCTGGAGCCAGGGAGACTATGGCATTCCACATTGGGGTATGTTGTGAGGCTGAATATTGTGGGGATGGGAAAGAGATGCAAAAAGGAAGGTGGGAAAGTATCGGACTATTCAGATCTGGTCACTAAATACGGCTAAAGCCATTTTAAGCAACGTTTTAATTCTGGTCTTACACCCGGGTGATACTAAGAGTATTTCTCACTCCGGATTTTTATTATTTTAAATAAATTAATTGTGAAATTAATCGGATGAAATTTACTTGCGCACGCCAGGATTCGAACCAGCTGTCACGTAACTTAACATTCGAAATCCGTTGGTAAAACATACTTTTAAATGTCTATTATATAATAACATTTTGAATAACTTTCTGGTGTCTCGGTAATGGCTTCAATTTCCTTAAATAACTATTTTACAAGTTAAAAATTTCATGCAATAGTGTAATTATTGTATAATAATGTAAAAAAGTCGTACTTAATATTCCTTCTCTTTCCAACACACTCTTTCACTGAAAGATTCGGCCAGATGAACAATGGATGCAGTAGAAAAAATCACTGGAACCCAAATGGGCGGATCATCCCGCCATTACTTATGTAACGTGTCAATACAGTGTGCAAAATACATGGCAATACATCTACCAAACAATGGGAAAGATAATAGAAAAAGGAGAACACCCAACTTAAAGGAGATTTACGCCAATTGAGTGAACACAAACTGTCAGCGATGTCAAATTAACTGTCAGATTTTCAAATATTTACCCTCCCGCTGTTCAGCAAGCTAGGCGGGCTGAGCTTTGGAAGGTCCAACACGTATGGTTTTGTATGCAAACAGCAGATGACAGGATGACAAATGGAAGTTAATTTGTCACGCCTTTTGTAAAAAAGAAACGAGGGAGCCACTTACGAATGCCTTCTGGTATATTTTCTTATTTGGATTAGTGAATTATAAAGGCAAAAATCTATTTGAAAAGATGTTAAAATAACAAGTACTTACTTAATGAACCTATTTTGTAACAACATAATGACAGAAGTATTCACATTTTTCAGGTGTATTCATGCATTATAACGTGATTATTATCTAATGAATTGTTATTTGTTGAATAAAAGCAAATATTTTTATAGTAGACAGAAATGGAAGCAATCCAAAATCAATTGACCCGTATTACATTTCTATTGGCGTATTATTTTATGACTCTTGTACCCGCTAACAGTTGTGCCCAAACGACAGTTTTACAACATCTTATGGACGTACAATAAACCCATCACATAATCAATATTTCCACTCTACCCGCGTACGAGGGAGGGGCGAACTCGGAAAAGTAGAGATGGCGCTACATCCGGTGAAAGTCGGTTTCCGGGAACGAATGAAATTCGCTGCGAGCTCGATAGGTAGTCACTGAGTACAATTTATTTGATATCTTTCGATTGAGGCAAATAAAAGGTAAGTTAACGTATTACTAAACTTGGACGAGGTATATTATATTTTGATTGATTTCTAGTTATTTCAATTGAGTCTGAACAAAGAAGTAAACGACATTGATTCTTGGCATTTGTGCACCAGTACAAAAGCTCTCATTTACAGTAGTGATGTCAATATCATGAGAACAAGTCGTGCCTCCGATTTTACTACAACAGCACGCATGTAGAACTAGCTTTCGGTATTTGCCTCTCCTGCCTCACGAATTCGGACCTTTAAACGATCTTCTCCTTTATGTGCCTCCTCAACCCGCTTCATAGCATCGTTCACCTGGATAACAAAATGGGTCATAGGGCTTTGAAAATATGCTGACAGGGAAGCTTTTAAAGGGGAAGTTATGTTGTACTTGCTAATTAATCAAAAATAGATCTATTCCTTCAAAGGATGCAAATGATCATGGACTTGTGACAAAGATAAATTTAAATAATCACGGTCTGGCAAAAACTGACATATTTCAGCAAGATTAAAGCTATTTTTTCTGAACGAGGAAATTATTCATTTTTACTTAATGTTAAGTAGAGGTCGTCAAGGTTAGGTGCATTAGCGGTCGTAGAAGATGTTTTCTGATGTAGTCAAGTGAGGTTTGAGGAGATAGAGAGGCAGGGGTAGGAAAGGTGGCGCAGACGCCTCGGCCTTTACGACGTCTGCGCAAAACGGCCATAACAATAAACGTCTAAATAGACATAAACAAGGCGTTATACTGCGGCAGTGTGGGCTGTAAAGGGCGGCACTTTATGGCGGGAGCCGTAGGCGGGGGCGGGAGTGGAGGAAAGAAAGGGGAGGGCGCGAGGGAGGGCGGACCCGGTGCTGGCTTCATGAAGAGATGTTTAATCGATACTTAATGCAAGAAGCAACACTCTTTATTATGACTCTTAATTATGACTCTTTATTATGACTCTTAATTAATACTCTATTACTTATGTCGTTGATTGCTATCTGAAAGTTTGCATTTAAGCGACCTGTGTAGGTAGAATGGTACCTACACAACAGCTGGATTGGATTATATTTTAGTGAGGTATTAAAAATGATTCACAAAGTTTTTAAAGAATGATATACGGTTAAATATTTGAACTAAATATGTTAAATATTAATAAATATAAACTTATAGCCTCGATAAATGTTGACTAATGAACCAATCACGAGCTACTTATTTTACATAAAATTTTATAAAAGATCGAGGAATATACATGCCAAAAATACTTTCAATTCTTAGTGTCTTCTAATACCGCTAATAGGTAATAGGAATAAAAATCGCTTGACAAACGGAGGCTAAAAAATGTGTTAAATTTATTTATTTTGTTGATTTAGTACTTTATTAGTTTTATGATTTAGTACTTTTTTTTCGTACTAAATTGGACACTTTGTTTTAAGCCATGAAAACTTCAACCGGTTTCGCTTGAACTAGGCTTCACCAGGACAATTCTAATTATTAACTTAAAAATAATAACTAAATATTAACCCAAAGTTATCGGTTATATATATAGAGAAAAACAGAGAGATATAATTCAGACAAAAGTATACAACTGTTTTGTTTCCCTAATATAGATAGTAAAAAAAAAAAAAATTAAAAAAAAGGTGAAAGATTAAAAACATTAACAAAATTTAAAAGGAAAAAATTGGAGGCAGTGATGAGAATCGGGTCAATGATGCAAAACTTTTTTAAGAATCAATAGGATTTCCCTTTTCAATCTCTCCTCGCTGAAACAAAATACTTATATATCCGAAGAAATTTTGTTGAAACCTGGAGAACCATTGGCATGTTGATCCTACTGGCAGGAATATCGTGATAATAAATCGCATTTAACAAAAAAGTTTATCTGGATACTTATTAATTCATTCGTTAAGGGTCTGCAATCCCGTTTTTTGAAGAGATTTTTAATAAATTAGCATTATCGACTCACTTTTCTCCGAGCAGGCAAATATTTAATAAGTAGGTGGATGGAAGCATAGCATGTTTGGTAAGTCAAAAAATTATTCAGGTTTTCGTTTAGCAATTACTCGGGAAATCCTCCCCAATCATCTTTAATTTCAAAATGCTAAAATTGTCAATGAAATATTACAAGTCCACCTCCCCCTACCCCGTGGTCGAGTCACCCCTCACCCCCCTGTGTAGTTGACAAGCTAATTTATGTCGCGATTGTAACAAGTTGTGGAGTGAGTGGAATTGCCTATTTCGGTAAAACGACATCCCATCAACAATTATAAATTCCCGCCGGGGAGAGAGAGGCTGCGTGTAGCGAAATATCACTGGGGATCCAATGGTCCTCCAATATTGAGATAATTTATAATAAATTATTTATTTTCTTTTATATTTTGAATTTCCCTTTAACATTATAAATAACCATGTAGAATCTTCCATTTTGGCCACAATCAAAAACAGTACCAATTACCGTCTAATAAAACCCTGAAACTTTCCATATTCCTTTACAAAGAACCAACACCTTATTTAGCGATAGTCCCCAAAAATTTACAAAATTTCTCGAATCTCTGGATTTAACTACACTTGACTAAAACTTTATTTTCTCTTGTTAACGTTATGGTTGTTATTTGCCAATTTATTTTTTTTATGTACATATTGTTGTACACCGTTATTGGACAGTTGGTAATCAATTTTTGAAAACCGAAATTTTTTTTTTCAATTATTATGAAACAATATTAATTATTTTGGAAATTAGAAAAGGTGTACTTGCTTAGGTCACGGGTCGCAATTTAAATATACCGCTTTTGCGAAAATGATGTTATTTAATGGTCGTGTAATGAAAATCGTAAAAAAAGATTTACATGTAGAAAATTAAAATAATGTCGCTTTTGAAGTTTTGGTTCTAAAATTCGCTTTAAAACATGATATTGCCACGAAAACGTAGCTCAATTATAAACGTAAAAAATGATTATAATGATGATTTTCTAAATGTTCTAATCAATTGAATGATGATTTTACTATTACGATGAACATTATCTTCTACCTTTTATAAAGCTACGATAATTACAAATAATAACAATAAGTTAGTAGCAATAAATTTCGTACCAGTTTAATACCAATTAAAACCAGTATTAACTGATTTTTTCAGTTATTAAAAAGATTAAATATGTAGATAGGTACGTCTCAACTACATCCTAGTAAGATGCTGATTGAAAAGATTGTAGGTTCCTAATATAACATTTTAAGGCGATGCCATACGTAGTAATGCAAAATCATGTATTTTTGGTTTGAAAATTTGGCCGCCTAGAAATGTTGCAGATGCTTTGATTAAATACCGCGAGTATAATACATCTTGGCCTTTGAAATAATCGAGTATTTTTTAGATAGGTAAGTCTTTTTATAAGCCCAGAAAAAATAATGTAAAGGTTTATGAAAACTGCTTTAAAGTTCAAAATCTCCTACTTACGAACCCATTTTCGGTTATGATTTTATTGTATAATGTGGCAAATTAAGTTATTTATAAAATGATCAAAAAAAAAAATTATGCCTGAAATAATATAAAATAAAAAATAAAATAAAAGGCACTTTTTGGCCTTGTTTTTTTCTTGCATAAATCAAAACAAAACCTTATCGCCATCTACGTAAGGGTTGTTATTGATAGCGGCTCAATTTAAAATATTACACGTCGTAGTGCATCGCCTAAACAGTTTCTAGTGTAAGTAAATGAAGGGAAATGACAGATGTTGTGTAATATTTTTTATTACCTACTAACAATGATTGAAAAATGCAATTTAAATGTGGCACCTGCCCACGAGTAAGATTCCTCTTTGACAGGAATTCGCTAGTATCCGATACTGATCTTGTCTATTTACTATGTCACAAGCAATTTGTCGCGTTCAGTCCGTACACGTCGCTACTGAAATCACAAGACCCGCATCGCCACCACCTCTAAAACCGTCAAAATAAGTTTTTTTAAACTCTCTGACGACTACTGTTGCTGTAATTTTTTCTTGACAGTTTTGTTTTCTAACATTGATCTAAATCACACGCATTGTTATTAAAAGTCTGGCACATTTGACGATGAGATTATCATTTTTATGAATTGCGCTGCCTTTTTTCAAGTTTAGACGACGTGAGTGGTAATGACTTAGTTGATAAAATGCCAGCAAATTGTGCCTGTACGATTCTAGGATGTATGACGTTGTTGCCAAAATACTTGAAACGTCTAGTATTGAATACTGGCGTAAGCCTATGGAAGAAGCACATAATACAGTAATGCGCCAGCACAACACCATGTAACATTTCGGGTGAAAATTATGGAGTGGAACCTAACAATATTAGATATTCAGAGTCATTAAAAAGCAAAACCTTTTCAAAGATAATTAAATATGAGCATTTTTAATAAAATGCGTTCAATGAATATCACGCAAAAATACAATTCATATTTCAGCCATCGATGTTATTCGGAATTAAAATCTAATGAATTATATTTATTAAAACTACGGGAAACTTTGCATTGCATCCCCTAAGTAAATCAACGCCTAACAAATCCCGTTCCGCAATTTTTGAGATGATACGCCCCTGGGGGCACATAGGGCGGTTATCACGCATTAACTCTCCCACCCCACAACACATCTCAATGCTACGCCACTGGTGCCTAGTACCTAGTTGCCAATCGCCCCTAACGGAACCGCCTAACCGCTAACTGACTGCATTCAAGCACAATTTCATTGGGGTTGATCAAAATAAACATCTTATTGCCATGTTTATTTGGTCCTTGAATGCAGGGAATTAATTTTCTCGTGTTCATTTTAGTAAGTTTGCCTAGTTATTATTATAGTTATCCATATACAACTTGCCACCATGAGAAATTTTTTATTCACGCCTTGAAGGCTTTCTTGTTCACATGTTGTTAGAGGTAATTTAAGTTGTTTAGGAGTACAATAATAAGTGAATAGTTCATTACACAATACACTGAGTAGGAACGATATAAGCATGTAGAAATACAAATTGTCATAGAGAATTCTGTTATGCAAAGGAGTTCAATAATTGTATACAGGGTGTATCGGCAAGTACCCGACAAACTTTAACCAGCTATTCCTCAGCACATTTGGAGTAAAAAATGTTATGGGCGCTTTGCTGTCGGGTAACATTTTTTTTCCATTATAAACAAAAAATAAATAAAAAATCCACGCTCCGTCACTGTCATTTGCAAAGTTTCTCGCGTTCAACAGCTGTTATTAGCAAGTGCGTCAAAAAGTGTCCTCGCTCTTTCGTATACACTAAATCATAATAGTTAAAAATGAGACGAATGGTGCTAAGCCATTTTTATTAAAAAAAAATGATACCGGACAGCAAAGTGCCCATAACATTTTTTACTCCAAATGTGCTAAGGAATAGCTGGTTAAAGTTTGTCGGGTACGTGCCGATATACCCTGTATAATAACAAGAATACAAAATAAATTCTTAAGTTACTATGAAAGTAGTTTCATAAAATGCTTAGTAACTTTGTTGATATTAATAAAAATCAACATGAACAGTTTGTTAAGCATGTTTGTATTTAGCAAACTTTTATCATGCCAGATTGGGTGATTTGCAGAACAAATTTGTTAAAATAGTTTTTACGTATATGTAAGCATTTTAGTACAGTACCTACCTACCTAATAATAAGATATACAAATGGGGTATCTGCCTTCTAAGTAAAATAGTTGTCTTTTGATATTGTAAACCTAATAGTCAGTAGCATAGAATAAATAATAAAACTAGAAGTGCTTTCCATTTAAAGTTGAATGAAATAAACGTTTCTGTGTCACGTATAATCACATGACATCGTAGATCTACATCACATTTGAATTTCGTAAGCACATTTATGCTTCGGAAATTAAAGCCTCGATTAGGCAAATATTTAGGTCACGAAACACGCCCAGATCTTGAATTTATGGTCAATAGTGATATTTAAGGACCAATAGAAAGGCGATATATTATTATATTTAAACCCTTAGGGCACTTACATGACATGATTGTGGATTACATTAGTGCAATAAAAGTACATATTATTAAACATAAGAGAGGAATAAAACGAATCAACGTAAATGAACAAATTAAAAGAAAAGAGAAAACAAGCAAGCACCTACGGAACATAGCAAAAATAAAAAAAAAATCTGTATTTTTGTGCAACTCTTTCAATGAACTCGGATTTTCTTGAGTTTATGTGTAACTTTCAAAATTTAACTGATTATAAATATTAAGAATAACAAGCGATAAAATAGCTACCCCTATAATTTTTAACAGAAAATATTATCTTTCAAAATAGGAAATGATGTGTCATAAATTTAGACTAGTAACTTTTCACTGGTCTGCGTTAATATATTATATTGGTTGCACAGATTGTTAGAAATTCAGCACTTACATTTTTAAATTGAATATGAGAACATAAATATTTAGAGCGACATGTTGATTTCCCAAAAGCACACCAAATGTCATAATTATTACCTACAAATGGCTGCAAAAAATAACCACCATCGGCAAAACCCTTACCGCTTTGTAGCTTTACTTTAAGACGAGATAAGTAAGTTTTTAAACAGGATTATTTTTAATAAATCTGTTAAAATTTCCATTCATTCAACATGGGCCATAAAGCATTTTGGGGACCTTGAATTTCCTTTTGAAATCGGTTTGCCTTCCAAATTTGACTTCATTGTGTCTCGTCTAAACTAAACCGTTACGGCAAGAAATGACTTTGTCTGACCGACATCATGGAAGGATGAACCTTTTGAGACATGCAGATAAGTGAAGCAGTGGACAACTTCTGTCATAATATCCCTACTATGTTGAGCATAAACGAAAAAAAAGACACGGTCATGAATGGTCAAAGTTGTTAATTAGCGATGTTATTCTTGTATATTATCATGCTAATTGTTGCAAGAACATAAAACGTCTATAGATATAATTATTTATCATAATGGATTAACTTTTTGACAAAATTAAAAAACCACATAGTTCATAATTTATTAAAAGTATTTTTTTGAAATAGATTTTAATTACGTATAAATTGTGGATAAAGTATGGATCAAGAATAGAAAGGGTGAAATGTTTTTTTATTAGTAAGCAGTTAATTATTATTAAAGAAATTTTTATTTAATTTTTTAACCATCTATCTGTGTACATACACTATTTTAAATTTATATACTTCGTTATTATCAACTTTAACCACAATACAGGCTAGCGCTTATAATTTAGTGAATAACATAAATTACATTATGTGCCGTATAGAAAGCATGCTTGGTCCGAAATTAACTACTAACCATCACACCGTTTCACTGCAGGGGTAGACAGAGTGGACGGACCGCCTAAGAACTCTGCCTTGGCACACACTAACGTCGTTGTTTCTTGACATGGCTTGACTCCAGTATCACGTCTCACGTCCCCGACTTATTTTACCATTCACATTTGCGTAATATCCTTACACTCCTTTCTTCGTTTATTTGCTCTTCGTGCCCAATCCATCAGAGCGTCCCTTTCTTAAGCTTACTCATTAAGCTTACAGTCTTGCACAATGTCTCACATTTCTTGCACGAGTGTACCTACATGTTTACACTATCATACAGAGCGAAATTGATTTGCTTTGAAATTAAAAAAGGACTAAATTTAGGAAGGTAGTTAATTTGCCATTAAATACCTACAAATCTCCTTTAAAATCTTTATTAAATACCTACAAACCTCTAGAATTGGGATATTTAGATCTAAAAATTTTTGTTTCTCTCTCTCTCTCTCAATAAAAACCCTCTCTTTTATCAAGCCGTATCAAAAACTGTCTCCCCTCCATTCAACATCTCATCTCTTCTGTCTGAACTCGACTTCAATCTTCAAAATAATTTTGAAATTTGGTCGTTTAAACTAAATTAATTTATAAATCCACCTTCCTCTCTCCATATTTTGAAATAATGGCCTATAATAACACCCTTGAAGAGTGAAAACTAGAAATATTTGAAAATAAAATATTCACCTAATATATTAAAAAAATGTTAATTTATTGTAAGTACGGACACTGCTTATTTGTTAAAACTAAACATTCATTTAATTTCATTTTGTTTGCATGTTTGAGATTCGATATATTTATTTAATTTAACAGTAGCAATACCGATCAAAACTTTTTAAAATATATAACGTGTGAAAAGGACAATATTCTCCCCAGAGTAAGAGCTATTTCCAAAAAGATTTAAATGTATTTCATTGAGAATGAGTAATACACTTTAAGATAGTTTTATTCATGTATGAAAATAATGTTTTTAGAAATGCGCCTGAAAAATAACAACTGAAAAGCGTTGGTTCGGAAAAAGTCGGAAGAAATAACGTGTAAGAAGTTTACAAATTTGTATTCCTGATCTCTAGCATACATACATTCTCTAGCGATTCCACCCAACTACTTATGATTAAGTCAAAATGCTATTGACTTGCCTAGCAATGGACAATGCACAATTTCAGCGGGAACATAACACGTCAATCAGTGTAATCGTCATCTAAATGCGTTAAAGATAGACGATTAATTTGATTCATTCATTTAATATATATACCTAGTTAACCCATTGGGCGCATTTTGCACCCGTGTTCTAAAATTAGTGATAAAAACACCCTAATATATTTGAACTTCCTTCTTCTGCGGGCGCTAGTAAGATTAGATTTTTAATGCTAATATTAGTTGTAAGTTTCTACATATGTAAAATATATATATATATTGTTAAGATATAAATATATTAAAATTAGCCAAATATTATTATCTGGCATTTAGGTATCTATACTGGTCATTGTCCAAAAGGGTAGGCGAATAATATGTACAATTATTTTGAGACCCATCTCGGTTTCAAACTGTCTGAAAACAAACAATGCCAACAAGGGTTTACTGAAAGTCATAAACTTCGGCTTTTTTATTTTATTGGAGGGGCAATTACTGCAAAATATTTCCAGGTTTTTAACCGATGCGACGAGAAGACACAAAGCCTCCAAACCAAACATAAACGCAAACCATTTTGTTGTGACCACTGTTATTGATTCTGAAAGACATTCTGAAACATTTAAGCAACATGGACCGATTCGTTTTTTGGCTATACAAAAATACATTTCACGATTGTAACAATTTTATCTGGGTATCTACAGATAATTTTTTTTTAAAGGATCTTTGCTTGTGTTGT
Organism: Hesperophylax consimilis; assembly: GCF_061612785.1. Classification (NCBI taxonomy): domain Eukaryota; kingdom Metazoa; phylum Arthropoda; class Insecta; order Trichoptera; family Limnephilidae; genus Hesperophylax; species Hesperophylax consimilis. The sequence goes on along the minus strand of NC_142840.1, from coordinate 7,607,608 downwards.
AGGATGAATGAAACGAAAAAGCAACAACAAAAATATTGTCTAATTGGGAGGAATGCCGGCGGGTGTTTCAAACTAGTTCGAAAAACTTTTTTTAAACTTTCAATGCTATTTTGTGTGTACACATTAATTCAAACGTGTCCTCTTTAAAATGATTTTCTCTACCTGCCTATTCACTTTTGAAAGGCATCAGTAATTAAGCCGTGGGTTTAGCTTTTCTTAGGTCGCGAAAATAAATACGAATGGTATTGGTTGAAAAGAATAAATTGATTTTGACATCATTTTGTATTTTTTTTAATGAATTTAATGACGTTTTTCACAGAATATAATAATTAATATGGAATACACATAACTGTTCTTTTTATCGTAATAATAAAATTTCGGTTTTGTCTGTCGTACGTAGGTAATTCTGATTCAATGTATTTTTCATAATTGGAACTGTTCAGAGAAGCGATAAATTATTTCAATAATATAGTATTTTTAGCAAAAAATTATTTAAATTTCATCTTCAAAATTGAACTGATTTAATAGTAAATATAATGCGATGTGTGAATATAGGAAGTTTTTGTTATTTTAATTTTATTTACGTACATAAAACAGGCATGATGCCCAAAAATATACATACATGGATGTTTTAATACCAAGTAATAACAAAATGATAATAATAAAATAAAATAGTAACAAAAATATTTACTAAACAATAAGTAAACGTGAAAAGACATTTTCTTGAAATCATATAATATTAATATTTTTAAAATTAATAAGAGGCATAATAGTTAGACTGTTCTTGGTTTTATCCGTAAAAATATATAAGCATACGGAATCTACGTGATTTTCTCCTATAAATACAGGCGCCATTTTGATTTAGGTACCCCGAATGGCGGGACGAGTGTGGGTAGGAACCTTCCTTTGCACTAAAAGCTCTCGGATCGTATCAAACTGGTGTTGCCTGTATGCAAATGTGATCGCTTATCAAAGGTTCGGATCGCCGCACTGATCGCTCGATAGAGAAGGACAAAAATAAAACAAAAACAAAAACGAAGCGACCGAGAGCCGCTTTTGATTGGCCGCGGGAAGAAAATGTTGGATTGAAATTAAAAATGGCGGTTTAATGATGGTTGCGTGACCGAAGTTTATGGCGGCAGCTCGAAGGCATGCATTATTTTATAGACCATAATAACACCTCGCGGCCGAGGAGTGGAAGCGACCTGCAGCGAATGGGGGACAATGAGGAAGGGCCCGCTGCAACCATTAATGGGTACCTACCTGCGTTATTATTGCTGTCGAGCTTGATTGTAATTGTGGAAGAATTTGCAATTTATGGATGAAAGCACTTTACTGGCAGAATAGCCTGACAATATTTGATTCCTTATACTAAAGTCCTTGTAATCAGAAAATGTTGCTTTCATAATGTGATAGAATAGATGGGAACCTGAAGCTTTGGACTAAATTACTAGTAACATTGCTATCCTTTTTTTCATTATGTATTTAGCCCAGAAGCTCATTTTGTAAAATGATTTTAAATTTTCGTTTTCCTCGTAAAAATTTGACTGCAGGCCCGAATGAATTGACAGAGTTCCTAATAAATTATCAGTTAAAAGAGTTTTTTTAAGACGGCGGAACACTTGTTCGTACTAATACTAATATTGATATTAACATACCGATATTGCCACATTCCGTCATGAAATTAATTAGGGGAGACCTGTCCAAAACCGTATAGCTAAGGCAGAAGCTCTGTAGTTCAGTAATTTAAAATAAAATAATGTTGATAGTAATTATTTTTATTAATAAATTTAATAAGGAACAAAACATAATAGAAAAATTTACGAAAATCTTATTCGTAAATGTATTAAAAAAAAAAAACAAAACCTCTAATTTTTCCGGTTTTGCCCCGGGGGGTGGGTAAAACCGTATACCATATACAGTTTCTCAGTTTTGTTAAAATTATACACTATTTTGTTGGATTCCGCCAACTCGAATGCTAAGCTTCGAAGATCTTTGTAAGTTATCCCAAATAGGCGACGTTCCATGGTAAGAACGTGATCAACGAGTGATTTCGGCACTCCGTAGATTTCTGATGCTTTTAGGTAACCCATAGTTCCTTGGACGACACTCTTAATGGCTTTCCTAATTTTTTCCGTATTCTAGTCTTGGCTTGTAGTTTTTCTTTGGTAATTACGAGGCATGATGATAACGTCTGTAAACACATAAAAAAAATGCTTCGAAAATACTCCGGGTCAAAATCGTATACTGGCCGGTTTTACCCCGTACGGTTGTGCCCGAGAAACTTCTATTCACACATTCTTTCACAAATGTTAAACTTGTCAAGAAAATCACCCAAATGTTTTACTTAATCAAATTTAAAATATACATTATAATAGTATGTGATATGTCACTCGCCTGCAAATGATATATACTTCACCATTAATTATTTCAATATCCGTAAAATTAGATCAGATCACAGAAAAACTAAATAATCGTATTATCTCGCCAGCGGGCAGGCTTGTTTTGACACGTTTCTGCTGACTTGCGTTGATTTGTGGGCTTCACATGGGCGGAATGCGTGTCGGGAATATTTAAAGAAATAAAGCTTTTAAAGAGAAATACGGTTTTACCCCGGTATACGGTTTTGTACAGGTCTCCCCTAATAAAAGAACATGTGTTCTCGATATATTCTGAATGACCAATATTTTATCAGGAAATTTGCATGCTTTTTCAACACTATCATTTTTCACGGGTGCATTTACTGAAAATTTAAATGTGAGAAGGAGTAGGTACATACGCAAGGCTAACTCAATAAGAAAAGAAATTTGTAGTAGGTATTGAAATAAAAGATGTTCTTTTTATCGTTGGTAATGAAACGGGACAAAATGCGTAGTGAGCTTCTCCTTACATAAACATTCACTTTCATGCAACGTTGTTCACTTATTGAAAATATTTCACCAAACAAACAAAACAATAAAATCGTCTCCTGTTCTTATCTAATTATTAGGGGCTGAAGAAAAATATAGTTCAATGGTATGGGCGGTCACATAAATCAGATTGGGAATCTTTGGACTAGACAATGTTAAAGTTTTAATAGAGAAGTGGGAAGGTACCTACAATACCTAAATTTTATATATATATAACGAAAAAAGATAAATTAATTGTAGGATTCCCAACATTAGATTTACATGCGTAAACTATCATTAGTAATATTAATCGTAGTTTATTTTCGAGAAAGTAAAGATATATGTTTTTTTAAATTTATATAATATTTTGTGTGTTAAAGATTCAAATTAACAGAATAGGACATGTGGGTACCTACCTACCTAATTTAATTGAGGATAGTCCAGTGAATTTACGAATGGTTTTGAAAAAAGTTACCGATATAAAATATTACTAATTTATTAAGAATGTCTTCAGATTTAAAAACGAGACTGCAGACCCTTGACGAATGAATTGATGGGTTTCCCGTTAACAGGGTATTTTACTGAAAGTTTATCAGGAAAAATATTAATTAATTCGTTTAGGCCTGAAATCCTGTTTTTACCGGATTACGAATACTTTGAAGACGTTAGTAATAATAAATTACTAATTTTTCTCCGTACTTATTATGCAGTGTTTCAAATCATTTTCATAGAATGATGGGCTGTGAACTTGTTCAAACACCTGCTAATGAATGTAACTTATGTAACGGTTGTAGCATGCCTCATGATAATTAATCCAACACGTAATTATTCAAATGAAGCCATCCGGTATGAAATGATATTACTTTGTTTGCAGGAGGTTGGTTCATACAGATGTGTAATGTTGCATTCAGTGTGAGCCTAAACCAATGACGCACTACTGATAAAAATGTGTCTTTATAATAAATACAAAGAATTATATCGTAGGTATTACAAATTTTACATCGCCATCATAGGAAATATAACACACCAATAAGGGCTTCCCAGCACTATGTTTGACTTTTTACTTATCTATATAAATAAAAATGTTAATGTTCGTTTGTTCTAAATCTTAAATCTCCGAAAGTTCTTGGTTTTGAAATTTTGACACAACGTTTCATTCGAATACGCGTATGTTTTTAAATACCTTTACTACAGGGTTTTCCAAGTAGAGGTGTTATTTTGATATTCAATCGTAAAAGATCAATGGTTTCGTTGCTTGTGTGGCACGTAGCGTCGTCTTGTTGAAAGTAAACGTTGTCCAAATCAATACTATCTAATTCCGGCCATAAAAAATGATTGATTATCTCTCGATAGCGCAATCCATTCACCGTAACTGTTGCTCCAGCCTCATTTTCGAAAAAGTAAGGTCCAATGACTCCGCCAAACCATAAACCGCACCAAACAGTCACACGTTGAGGATAAAGAGGCTTTTTAACAATAACTCTTGGGTTTTCCGAGCCCCAGATACGACAATTTTGCTTGTTGACGAAGCCACCGAGGTGGAAATGGGCCTCATCATCACTCAAGATGATTTGCATTTGATTCACTCATGTGAATTTTAATAATTTCAATGCGTTGTTGAAGCGTGTATCGTTCCATTTTTATTAATGGCTTACTTGTCAAATGTCAAAAATGACAGCTTCAAAAGTAACACTCTACCGAAATAGCGGGTTATTCAAAATAACACCTCTTATTGGAAAACCCTCTATTTAGAGGTCACCGGTGGAAGGTAAAAACGAGTTTTTTTAAAATAAAACAGTCTGCAGGGTGCAGCAAAATTTTCATAGGTAATAGATTCCATTGATAACCTTAGTAACGAAATATCTACGACATAAATTTATTCAAGAAAATTAGTACTTTGAAGAGAAAATGCAAATTGTTACGAAAAACGTCAAACATTATCACAGGGTCTACAAAAAACACCTGCGTTAAAAAACACAGGTACATGCATTATGATACTGCCTTTTAGCAAGCCATGCGTTATAAAACTTTGTATTAAAAAAATCAACAAAGGCGAGGAATAATTTTTATATAAAGATAATTATCTACCGAAGACCTGTTAATATATTAGCAAAAATATTTCTCATGTTCTAGAACAATTTACGAGTACCTATGTACCTACTAAGCCAAAAAATAAAAAAGCAGTGAGTATTGTTTAAGTAAAAAAGCTAATTATATGGATAAGGAGTAAGGAGGTAACATATTTTACCATAGCAAAGGTATAAAATTAATAATTATGAAAAAATGTATAAATCAAAAGTGGTCAGTATCCAGTGGCGTGCCTCTGATGCAAAAATACTCTTATTTCCTAGGGCATGCACAGCTTTACGTTCTATATAGACTACGAACACATCCGTTCGATTTTTAATTTCCTCGAGATGTTCTAGAATTATGATCCGTTGACCACGAGTTTTACTGTTCTATATTTAAAGTTTTCATAATGTTGCAAGCAGGCAAAAATAACTATTCAACTTCTAAAGCACGCATTAAATATTCAACTTCTAAAGCACGCATTACAAATGAATGTGTAATTAATTAGTATCTTTATTTAGTTTAGTGTTCCATACCACTCGGGTCCAGTTGTGTAAAGTCTAGGAGTGACGGGGAGGATGTTAATGCAGATACTAGAACAAAGAAAGGGATGTGCTTTAGAGAAGGAATTAGAACATTCTAGATCAAATACTATTCTGTAACTACACATCAAGTGGCAAGGAAGGAAATATGGGAAACTATAGATCTAATTCATTAAATTTGTACATTTTGTTCTGATTTAAGACAACATGTTTTTACATGTTAGACGTCTTTAACTGCGTGCTAGACTTATTATTAGTATTATCACTATTTGTTTATCATTTTGTTATGTACAATGTGTGATTGAGGTCAAATTATATAATATAACTGAGCGTAGCAAAGTATTGTTTTAACTCTACTGTTTTGAATTTTGTCTGTCTATAAATTTATTTGTAAGTTCTGTTTACAGTTTAAGATGGTGGTCGTTTTAATGATTCTGTAAAATAGGCGTATGTACATATATAAATTTAATATTTTTAGTACCTACCTACCTGAAACAGTTTTTAAAAAATTGTCATTGAGATATTGACATTTCGTGGACAACTGTATAATTCCCTTTTTGAATTATATTGATTACAGTGGAAATTTTTTAAATTGATTTATTAAATAAGTGAAATAAGAAAAAAACTTTTTGTCGATGCGAGATCTACTGTTCACAAAACTACAAGTTTAATTCGTTTTTGTATAGACTGCAATGTGCCCACGTCGAAGATGGAGAGATTTTCTAATTCAGAAAACCTTCCTTTGTAACAACTAACTTTTCAACGGTACGAGAGAAGTTAGGCATTAAAAATGTCCAGTTCACAGTTTCAGATGGTGTTCAGTGATTTATGGTCACACATATATAAATATTAAAAAATAATTACATAGAGCACAAAATGTGTATTTACAAAATATCCACCACCAAAGCAGCTTTTGCTGAAACGGGTTCTTAAAAATCTCTTATGATCTTCTGTTTCTATGCATTACATATCTATAGGTCAAAATTCAAAGGTTTGGGGTATATTTATGGTATATAGTTTTAAGTATCTATTTAACCCTTGTGGTATGGCAAATCAAAACTCCCCACTTCCTCTCTAATTGTCTGAGATGGCGCAGCAGGATAGCACTTCGCCCACGTACAAAGTCTTTTGAGGAGAGTCATGTGGGTCTATCATTAATTACTGCGAGTAGAATACATCTTCGCCTTTGAAATAATCGAGTAATTTTTAGAAAAGTCTTTTTATAAGCTCAGAAAAAATAATTGAAAAGCCTATGAAAACTGCTTTAAAGTTCAAAATCTCCTACTTACGAACCCATTTTCGGTTATGATTTTATTGTATAATGTGGCAAATTAAGTTATTTATAAAATGATTGAAAAAAAATTAAATATTTATGCCTGAATATCCACAAAATAAAATGAAAGGCACTTTTTGGCCATGTTTTTTTCTAGCATAAATCAAAACAGGCGGGCCATCTACGTAAGGGTTGTTATTGATAGCATCTCAATTTGAAATATTACACGACGTAGTGCATCGCCTTAAAAGTTATTGCTATTTTATTTACACCAGTTTTAAGAGTTCGTTATTTATTATACTAAAAACCGATTTTGGTAAAGAAGAAGTCATATTTTTGTAAATTTTCAATATTATTATTTTTCAAAATCTTTTTATGAAAGCAATTTTGTCGTCTTAAGTTCAACAGTGAAAATTCTACTGTTTTAATTAATTTTTTTTCATAATATCTCTGGTGTGTAATTAATATATTTTAAGTACATAATATTAACTATACATAACTAACTAACTAACCATCACGCCCTCTCTCCGCAGGGGTAGGCAGAGAGGACAAAAAAACTCGATCTTGGCACACACTTCTTGCCTCATTCACATTCATACATCGTCTCAGACTCGAGTATCTGATTCACTTGAGCGTCCCCGACTTCTGCTATCATTCGCATTCGCATCATATATTCTCCTTACACTCCTTTCTTCGCTCATTATCTCTACATGTCCAAACCATCTAAACGTCCTTTTCTTAATCTTACTTATTACGATCACATCAGCCTTGCACTCTTTGCGGATCTCCACATTTCTCACACGATCTCACATGGTTTTACTACACATACACCTCAGGGGTCTCATTTTACTCAGTCTACTTTCATACTAGCTTGTAAATTTCTTGTTGTCAAATATCACTATAAAATAAAGCGGTCTATACAAAGAAAAAGTTTCCTTTTATAATATTGCACCGCATTCATAGAATTATCCAAATTATTATTTTTCTTATTATTTATAAAAAAAAATAACATTCAAATACTTTTTTTGAAGATACCTGCAAAATAAATTGAGAGATGCCATCGGCATACCGCACCTCTGTATTTCTTAGAAGTATAATATTGGTTACCCGGTAAGTACAAATTCTAGTAATTTAATAAGTCCACGACCCAAAATACGTCTGGGTTAGTTGTTACAAAAGATAATAACCTACTTATAAAATAACCTCAATTCTACTCTAGAAAAACCCGAATCGTGGAAATTTGAGATTAAGAAGATATTTGAATAATACGGTGAAATTACTGATCGCATTATTGACTGACATCGAAGAGGTATACAATTCGGGGAAGTGTGAACTTGTTGAATAATGTAATATTTCGTATTTGTAAAAAGCATTAACTTTGTGACATAATTTACAATAAAACAACACAAAAATCATCTCATTTCCACCGATCATACTTTTAATAAGGACACAGGGGTTAAAATTCTTCATCATAATATTAAAGACAAACAATTGGATAATTTAGAAACACATGAAATCAGAAAATCCCTAAATAATAAATCAGTATTGGAGAGTTGAGCGCAGAATTAGAAGGATTTATGCTTGCCATTCAGGATAGAGTCATTAATACTAAAAATTATAGAAAGCATATAATCAAAGATACAAATCAAATTGATGATTTGTGTAGAAAATGTTTGGCTTTTCCGGAAACTATAGAACATATTATTTCGGGATATTCTATATTAGCACCGTCCGAGTATACATTTAGGCACAATCAAGTTTTAAAAATAATTCACCAAAGTTTGGTAATTAAATATAACTCGATTGACTGCCGTAATACAGTACCATATTATGAATACGAACCAAATTCATTTTTAGAAAACGAATTTTATAAAATATATTATGATAAAACTATACTAACAGACCGAACGATTAGTCATAATAGACCCGATATAGTTTTACATGACAAAATTAAAAAAATAACTTATATCATTGATGTCGCTATTCCAAATTCCTGTAATATTCAAAAATCTGCTAATGAAAAAATAAGAAAATACACAGATTTAGGAAATGAAATAAAAATAATTTGGCATTCTCAGACTATAAAAATATTACCATTCGTTATTTCGGCTACTGGCATTATACCTAGCCCTCTCATTAAAAATTTAGGCGTATTAGATCTATCAAAAAATTTATATATAAAGATGCAAAAGTCGGTCATTTTGAATACATGTAGGATAACGAAAGATTTTTTGAAATATTATGTTGAGGGATCAGTAGGATTTATAGGCCCTGTTAGAAGTTCTACCGAGCCGAACCCTCTGATATGAAAATATCTGGAGTCGTGAATTATTTTCCCATTTGATCTCTGGTGAGTTGACGTGTTGTTCTTGTATTGTTTTGTATTTATTTTGCTAATATAATGCACTTGCATAGTGTTGACTGACTAGATAATCATTTGTGGAAAAGTGAGTGGAAGGGTTTAGTTTTTCCTATGGGGAAGATTTAACCCGGACATAAAATCGGAAGTAGATAATATAAGTAAATAATCAAATTAATCTATCACTTAGTCCGATTCTACATATATATATATTTTTAATAGGTACAGATATAAGTAGGTACGGTGGTGTTTTATAAATTACATATGGGTACAAAATATATTTACAATCAGAATCATAATTATAAGGAAAATATAATAACATTATGCAATAGATATATGTAATAGGATAGTAATTAGAAACATCTAAATAAAGTAGAGATGAATAAAGACTAATAATAAATATAAAGAAACGGAAAAACAGACAATTATTTAGTTAATTATTCCTGACAAGTATAACTTCCGTTTTAGTTTCAGTTGATGATATATTTTAAATTAGTCATTTCAATTGCAAAGTTGTTGACATAATTTATTCCTAATTAGTTGTTTTGCATTACTTTTTCATTGGTATTAAATTTTGGAATTTTGTTGTTGTATTGATATCTTTTTGATAGGTGGGTTTGAAAGTTTTTGATTATATTATCTATTATATATTTCCAGTTAAACGCTGTGTTCTTCCTGGAAATTTATAACCCCATTCCATTTTTTCCACCTCTCCTTCATGCATCTAAATTTCAATATTTTGTACCGTAGATATGTTTTAAATATTCTCCTGATGAAGGAAAGGTTCTTCCGAAACCGGTTGAGTATAAATAAAATTAAAGTGGTCAAAAACAGTTTATCAGTTCTTTATTGTAATTTATTATTTTATCCTCAGGGGGTCGATATCCTGGTGAGTAGGACAACCTGGTACCGACATACAACCTTTTCAAAACATGTCATGTTTAGAGAAAATATCTGAAGGTAGATAATAAAAATCTTTTTGTTGACAGCTTGTTTTCTTTCTTTCTTGATATCTTACGGTTTTTACACGAGAAATGCTGTGTTTATCATGTTAGCGAGGATTGTTTACGTTATGTCAACATCGTTTTAGATTTGGGGATGAAAAGGGATTCCCCTCAAAAACTTTAACGTTTCCATTATCCATGTCGGTAAATAAGATAATAAGCAACATCTTTGTATGTACCTGTTGAGATTTCAAGTAATTCAAATTATAGTTAAAAAAAAACAATTTCGTCCCATGGAAGTGTTAAGAGAGAATAACACATAAAACCGCAAACTGCTGAACGGTACTGGCTACAATGTCATCATGACTTGGAAACACAGACGCTGACCCGCGCGTCGTGACGTCAACAACGCCATAATCACGAACGTGTTGGTTTGAGTGATGAAACAAAAAAAAAATTAACTTGGTTAGGTTAGGTTTAATTTTTTTTTCATCGTTTCTAATGACTTTATATTACTTTTTAAAGTTGTGTTGATTGTCACTGTGTTGAGTTTTCATGGAACCCTTGGTATGGCAGCAAATCAAAAATGGCCCATTTCAAATTGTTTAAAAATTTATTCGTTAACATAAAAACAAAATAAATTGGCATCAGCACTGTCGTATTTTTTTTAAAACTGTAAAAATGCTCTATTTGAGACGCCCATGAAACTATCACACTATCAGGGGATACCACTGGCTCCGGTTAGCAGGAAGTAATTGGGACTCTTCACAGTTTTCATACTTATTTGTGATTCAAAAGAAGCTATTTTTTTATCCTCGTTCCGTGTACTTTCGCGTAATACATACTTTTCGCCACTAATTCTGTCGTTCTTCAATAAATTATCAAAATGTAAATATGCACAACAGTGTTCATAAACGAATATGAATTATGCACCGAATATTTGAACAGTCGTTGTAATGTCATTTCTTGCTGATTGTTGTGGCCAACTTAATATATTAGCGTACAAGTTTCTTGACAATTCATGGAAAAAAGGTACAGCTTTGCCTGTATGGACGACACGCCACTGATACACAAGGATCTAGGCCACCGTGTTTTGTGATATGAAACATATTTAGTATGTATATGTCTATCAAAACATAAGGCAAGCTTGCAGAAAGCAAAGCCCTTGCCAAAGCATTTGGGTCGAAATGTTAATCAATATTAATATAATCTTGATAAAATGGCCATTTAATTCTTCATCTCCCATTTTCCGTTGAGAGTGAAAATCCACAAATATAGCACCAGGGATTTTATTGGCCTCATAACCATTAAGCCCGTCTCAATGCCACCAACATTTTAAGGAACTTGGCGTAGCTTACGAAAAAGTCAATAGTAATATTTTTGTAATTGTTTCCAAGCAATGAATCAATTTCACCCTTTTTACATGTTCTTCTATTTAGTAAAAAAGGATTATAATACTAATCGTATTGAACAACTATTATTTTTGTAAATATAAATATTAATTACCAACCCATAAATATAGCATTACCTACAAAATTACAATGTTTTTATTAAATTCTAGAGATATTTTGATTACACTGCAGTCAGTAAATTTTAATTAATGTGTTAACTAACGATAGGAGCTTCATTGAAATATGCTAATTAGGATTTTCTTATGCAATATTTCATTCATTTTACATCAATTTTGTTCTAACCGCTATCATAGATGATTGCTTTAATTATTAATGTCATCAGATAACAGCAGGGTAACGCAACATTATGAAATACTATATATACCTGGCATTGCTGGGGGTCATCTTTTTATGATATACAATTCCGTAGTACATTATGTTGATGTATCTCATAAGTTTTAGCTAGAGTTAGCAATGTAAGCGCCAAAAAATATTTTTGTTTACGACTTGATTACAAAACATCGACTTTTCTCTACTTTCTAAAAATATAATATACATGTATTATATGTATAAACTTGTCAGAAGAAATTTTCTAAATGATAGTGAAAACTTTATCAAAATTAATTGCGTAGTTTAGAAGAACTAAGAGTATTAGAAGGTCGCGGATAGCGACTTTATTTTATACTATTTGGAGATGCAGTGGGTTTCAGAAAACTCTACGGTCAAAGTTGGAAATATTCGAAAACGTGCTGTCGATATTTTTATGTGAATACCACACGAGAGTCCCAACTCTATGAAGCCAACGGAGGTATATTTGAAGGCTGAACGAAGGGCGGAAGGAAGGAAATGGAAATACTTGGATATTCATATCTGGTCACCATACACGGCAACAAGTCATTTCATGCAACGTTTCTATTCTGATTAAGGCGATGCACTACGTCGTGTAATATTTTAAATTGAGCCGCTATCAATAACAATCCTTACGTAGATGGCGATAAGGTTTAAATTCCCGGTTAACATCATCCGCCTGTTTTGATTTATGCAAGAAAAAAACATGGCCAAAAAGTGCCTTTTATTTTATTTGGTAGATGTTCAGGCATAAATATTAAATTTTTTTTTTGATCATTTTATAAATAACTTAATTCACCACATTATACAATAAAATCATAACCGAAAATGGGTTCGCAAGTAGGTGATTTTGAACTTTAAAGCAGTTTTCACAGGCCTTTACATTTTTTTTCTGGGCTTACAAAAAGACTTATATAAAAAATTCTCGATCATTTCAAAGGTCAAGATGTATTCCACTCGCAGTATTTAATAAAAGCATCTGAAACATTTCTAGGCGACCAAATTTTCAAACCAAATACACATGATTTTGCATTAATACGTATGGCATCGCCTTAATGGTCTTTCAAATTTTTGATAGAATGACGATGTGGTTTCATGGATACATTAATTATTAATAATCTAAGAAATAGGTAGGTAGGTATTTAATTTGTGAAAAAATCGAAAAAGAAATACAATAAGTAACCCTTTGGTAGATATCTATCTAATATAAAAATACGAGTATTTGTGGGTTTGTTTTACAAATCTTCGGTTATATTCCGAGATTGGTGAAATTTTGCACAAGACAAGAGGACGGTCATTTGTCTACATGAGATTTGTGAAAACCGCCCCCATAAAGCTGAACAAAGCCCGGGCAGTATGGGTGCTATGGCTAGTTATACATAAAGCCCGGGCAGTGTATGTGATTTGGCTAGTTACACATAAAATACTTTTTTTAATTAGTCACAATGAATGAATTAGACGTTTTCGGTATGATTACTCTGTTTCTCAGAAACATGATAATGACTTTTTGCGAAGCTTCACACAGTGTGAACACTGCGCTATAAATAATATACAGTTGAATCATAATTAAATATTTGCGAAGTGTAAATCACCTGAGACAATCTCCTCTTGTTCTGTAATCAAATATTACTAATTAATAAGTTCAGTTTCGTGACACAACATTGCGGTTATATTTGTCGCATTTTAATTAACTCCACTACAAATGATTCAGTTAAAGTAATTTACTGCGTCGTTGGAGGAATAATTTTTTGAAAATGGTCAAAATACAGGGTGAGAACAGTTTAGTCTTTTCTTACCCATATTAAACGTTGGACTTTTAAGCCATAACTAGTTAAAATAATGCTTTTACATGAAGTGATTGACATTATGCCACAACATTCTCCTTGTTTCGAAGCATTATCCAAAATTAGGTCTGCTATTTAATAATTATTATTATTATGACTGATAGCTTTGGGAGGTAATCATTAGTTAGATAAACAACACATCTGCCGTAGGTTATTCGAAGTGGTTCGCTACATTTGGTTCTTTAGCAGGGGTGCCCGGGTTCATGGCAGATGCGTCTGCCCTCCAGGTGCGTGGTGGGTTGGTTGAGGGGGACCCTTTGACCTCTCCAGCAGGACAATGCCTCGCACCGCAGTGTAAGGTATATAATCAAAGTCCTGCACACACTAACCCTCAGATTCCTAGCCACCCCTCATACCATTTTCCTCCTAAGAACTTACTTGCCATCCTTAAAAAGACCCTCCACACAACATCCCCAGAGATGAAATGCACCCATGACATTTTTTTCGTTAGAGCATTTTGGTGGAGATAGTGTAAAAAAAGATGGGTAATGTTTCATTTTCTATCAATATTTTTGCCTTCCACTCTTCATCACATCTTCACCAACAAAGGTCTGGTACTTCATTTTTATTATTCATTAATCATATTGTACCAGTGCACGCTAATACCGAGGATATTCAGGAGTACTTTATAATCATGATAATCGACGAAGAAAATTAAAGTTTTATCGATTTTAAATTAATTATATATTTTTGTTTCTTTTTTTTATATCCTGCGAAACAAAGAGCAAAAGAAGATGTAGGTACCTTTTTTGTTGTTGTTAGTTTAAAATTTAACTATCAACTGGACGTAAGTAAAATTATAAACATGTATTTTTTCCTTGGCCATGATGAATAATTATAGTTTACTAATAGTAATTATATCAGCTCTGAACATCCAAATGAATCCAAGTCTTCCTGGACCCCACTCCATTTAGCCTAACAACGCACCACTTGGAGATGCTTTAGTCCCACTGGCTCTGGAGAGTTGGGCAGTAGCGGCTCGTGAATTTTGGGTTATTGATGTTATTGTAGCTTATAAAGATTTTTTTTTTAAATTGATTTTTGTATGAACATTTTTCAGGAAATCCGTGTGGAGCACGGCTCAACTGAAATTTCCTGAAAATCCTCATTGATTTTTAGAAAAAAAAATCCTTTTCTGTTACAACAACATCAGAAATTCCATTTTTAATAATATTAGCACTCTAGTACAACCAAAATTCACGAGCCGCCATTGCTCTTAGATAGTATTCACATAAAAATAACATTTACAAAATTACCCCAATTATCACAATCATGAGGCTTTACGGTCCCGAAAACACGGCGGGTAAAACTTATAGTATGATGGATACAACTACTTATTTATTTTATAGATATTCAATAATATTATTATTAGATTTATAAAAACAGTTTATTTAACTGTTTCTATAAATCTAATAATAATATTATTCAATATAACTATAAAAAAATAAAAATGGAGTTCCACAAATTAAACTTGATATCAATAAATATCTACTACTTATTTACTATAAAAAATATTGTGATGGTGGGGGGATAGGTATTGAGAACTGTCTTTTAATATTATGTTCATGGTTTATACCTGCTATTTAAAATACAGTCTGTGTGTTTAATTTTATATAATAATTAATAAACAGCTACCTTAAACTAGGGTAGTCCTAGAACAGGTATCTTAATTTCAGGAAGGTGGGTCAAAAAGATACTTTTGTGGGTAATTCTATACAACGGTTATTGTGGTTTCTGCGTTGAAATAATGTTACAGATTTCAGGTATGTATTCCTTGTTGCTAGGTCAGTCTAGGGCAAACATTGAAACAAGTAGGTACATGAAATATAAATAATTTTTTTAACATTCTAGAGAATTTATTTTTGTTGCTATGGAGACAGCATTGAATAAGGTGAAAATATTCAAACCCTTTATTTGAATGCTCTTTTAAGTGGGGAATTTAAATATTACCAACAAATAGGCAAGTACATGCAGTTAGTACCTAATTAGAATTATATAAGTACCTAGAAGGTACCTATTTAATATTGTTACATGTTAAAAGAAGTATTAGATAGTACCCCCCTTTAATTATTTAAGGTTTCGCTATAAATTTTAATTAATTTCAACATTAAAAATGCAGGATAAAGTGGTAGGTAGGTATTACCAGATTAATTTTTGGAAATCAATTTTAATAATTTCTTTCGCGGATGTAATTAATTACTATTAAAGTGATTAACGATTAATCAAGGAAAGATAATAACATGTGTAGGAGTAGGTAATTGTTACGTTTTATTATGAAAAGTATACCTACTTATATTTATACGTATTATAAATGAAATTAAGTCAATTATAACCAACAGATGTAATATTTTATTTGGAAGGTAGGACAGAAATATATTCATATTTAGGCATTAACGGTAGGCATTCCTACAAACTTAGCTAAATTCAAGATTATAGAAACAGGTACGTATCTTCATGGAAATTAATGAAGCGGAAAATTTACTCCATAGACGCAATTTAATTAAAATATACCCATTTAGCAAAATAAAATATTTAAAAAAATAAGTTTGTTTTATTAGGTAGGTATATCTAACGATTTGAATGTATGATGATGGGTGATATAGTACCTAGATATAGGTTATATTGGTGGGTTTTTAGACAGATTTGTAGACTTCGTGGTATTGGGTAATTGACTAATTAAATTTTAAGCGCTATCGAAGTGATTTTTCACTAAAACGTCGTTATGAACATAATTCGTTGTCAGTAAAATCAATAATTTGGTCATAATATTATGGATTTTTTTACTTTGACGTGCATTCATAAACAAGTATGGGTTGGTTCAGATTTCACTATCACGAATTTTCTAGTCATCGGGGTACAACAAAATCGATTCCTCTAATTGTTTATTCGGAGGTCCTTCTTGATTGAATAGAAGGGAGGTTCGGTATGATGTTATGTGGTGCAGTGGATAATATTGGAGAGGAAATGTAATGGGTGCATGCATTATGAGCAGCGACTAACCTGGGTTGGGCTGGCTCTGGTAGCTGGGTTTCTTCATCCACTCATAAGGGCTGCGCGGTGCCGGCGGGCGGTGGGCGGGCGAGCCAGGGCGGGGGCTGGGTGGCGCGCTGCTCGCCCGGTCCGGCACGACCCACTCCGCGCCCTGCCAGTGGTGCGGGTGCCCGGCGTGCGCGTGCCACGGTGCGCCCTCCTCCAGCATGGGCGGCTGATACCAGCCCGCGTGCGCGCACTGGGCCGCGGTGCCCTTCTGGTACACCCCCAGCGGATTGTAGTACGAGACCATTCCGTGACCGTAGTCGCTGAAAGATCTCACCCCGTAGGGGTCACCGATCTCGTCTTTCACTGTTACGTCCGCCACGATTCGTGTAGGAATATTGTCTGCACAAAACTACTACTAAATGATTTTATATCGTTTTACAGTTCTCTGGTCCTACGAATAGCTAATTAGACACTCAGTAGGTACACGAAATAACAAATAAAAACACTTCGGTCCAGTTAAAGTAATATGATTTTTTGAAGTTTGTTGTCTGTGTTTGTTTTCCGTTTTATGTTTCACTCAGTTTCAATTATATCAACACACCACACTTAAAGTCATATCAGAGTTATTTTAATTAGTAAGCCGTGATAAATATCATTATTATTAACACCGTATTGTAACTTAAAACGTTAGTTTCACAACAAATTTTTATTCAAGACAAAAAGTAAACAAACACTGTTTTGGAAACCGTCTGTTTTCATCGTTATAAATCACTGTTTCTTTGCACTGACGGTCAATATTATTGAAATTTATTGTTGTATATTACACCTCTATTCGACGTGAAATGAGCTCGGGCAGTGGATACGATTTGCCACAATTCCCGGGTAACAGAGGACAGGCAGAGTGACGGATATTCCTTGAGCCGCACCGACAGATCCCACCCGTGTGGCCCTAGCTTTCTTTATGAGGACTGAGTACTTGCCAATCTTATCTCTCCCCTAGCTTTCTGCTCTCCGCTCCTCGCAGGCGTGGTTTCTTCCACGCCAGCCAATAGCAGCGCATCATGGCCGCACATCCCCTCCACCGCACTTATTCCAACCAATGGGAGCTTAGACGGATTAAATTCACCTGCATGCCTGAAATTTGACTGAACTCACGGGATATTATGGATCAAATTAAAGTGACCGTAGGTATAATTTACGACGCTAGATGGTGCCGCGGATAAACAATTATTATTATTTTAATGCAGCCATGTTTTATGTTTTAATTCGAAATTTTAATGTATTTCTTGTGTATAAATTATTGTGTGATCGCGATAGGGAATAATCTTTTGACATTTAAAATAACCTTTTCGCTCCAAGTTTTATTTCAAAACATTACAATTTAATTGAGTTTAGTATCAAGAATTTGGAAACTATAGTTTTACTCGAATATCTAATATTAAGGTAATTCAATTTGTTACATCAATCTCTGTAAATATTTCCACATAATCTAACAATTTCAGTTACGTTTTCGTTAGATTTGTTCACAAAATGTCGAAAAAATAAAAGCAATTTAATATTTAGTTACCTACCTACCGATAAAAGAAATATTCTTAATTCGAAATCTACTGTCAGTTATCATTGCAAATTCCAAATCTTTTATCAACCTAGATTCAAATAATTAAAATATTTAAAAAATCATTTCTCCATTTTTTTCTGTTTTCCCATTCGCAGTTTTTCATGTTTTATCCACCCTTCAAAAACTTTTTCCGCGTTTCCCAGAATTATTTTTTACAAAGTTGGCAGCATTCCCTTGAGGGGCAGCTTTGGGGAGTGAAGGCTCTAGCGCCAGTGTTGCCACCTCTCCCACACACCCCCTACTGGAATCGGGAAATCCCCAGCGCGTAGGGACCCACTGCCTGTAGTGCCTCTAGGCAGCAGATTATCCCCAGAATATCAAAGAGATCTAGATTTCAGGGGGATCAGAACTTTCAGGATTTTGGAGAAACCCAATTAGGTACTTGCTACTAAAACACACACATATTATTTGAATTTTGAAATACTTAGGTACCTACTAGACTGTATTTAGGTAGGTGCCTACGTAATTGAGGCAAAGAACATGGTATGCAAAACACGTAAGGCGATGCACTACGTCGTGTAATATTTTAAATCGAGCCGCTATCAATAACAACCCTTACGTAGATGGCGATAATGTTTAAATTCCTGCTTAAAACCATCCGTCTGTTTTGATTTATGAAAAAAAAACATGGCCAAAAGTGCCTTTTTGTTTTATTTTGTGGATGTTCAGGCATAAATATTTTTTTTTCGATCATTTTATAAATAACTTAATTTGCCACATTATACAATAAAATCATAACTTAAAATGGGTTCGTAAGTAGGAGATTTTGAACTTTAAAGCAGTTTTCATAGGCCCTATACATTATTTTTTTCTGGGCTTATAAAAAGACTTATCTAAAAAAGGCAGGCATAAATATTTTTTTTTCGATCATTTTATAAATAACTTAATTTGCCACATTATACAATAAAATCATAACTTAAAATGGGTTCGTAAGTAGGAGATTTTGAACTTTAAAGCAGTTTTCATAGGCCCTATACATTATTTTTTTCTGGGCTTATAAAAAGACTTATCTAAAAAACACTAGATTATTTCAAAGGCCAAGATGTATTCCACTCGCAGTATTTAAATAAAGCATCTGAAACATTTCCAGGCGACCAAATTTTCAAACCAAAAACACATGATTTTGCATTACTACGTAGTGCATCGCCTTAATATAAAGATTTCTTTACTCATATATGCAATCAGTATCGACTTGATGAAACGGGAACATTCAGAATCGTTGATAGAAATAACTTTAGTCGTATTTGATGACCTGGCCTGAATAGTCAGGTAGGTACCTCCCTTTAACCACCTGTCGTCATAGGGTGGTTGGACGAAGAAAAGAGAATCAGAGCAATATACGTGCAAGCAGGTTACAGAAGTCGTATCGGACCTCCCAATAAGCAGTTCAGTTTTTACCCTAAGGACACGAGCGCAGGGGTCCCCTGGCTTGAGGGGCCTCCGGAACTCATAGTTTAAAAATATTGATTTTTATTTTTTTTGTTTTCCCGTATGCTTTTCGCTTTCAAAAAGGGTCCCCAAAAGTAGTGCAGGGCCCGCTTAAGATTGCCCTGAATATGGCATAGCATGATCAAGTAAATCAAACAGCAATATAAGAAAAGGAAAAACACGAGAGCACGTTGGAGACGATGTACGGATAGTGGGAGCAAGGAGTACGCCAGATTGGATTTGTCTTAGTTGTGTGGAATTCCATCCTCTGTCATCTCTCTTACGAGAAAATGGTGTGTTGATTTTGTGCTATTTTATGTGACGAAAGGAATGGTTCCTAGTAAAGAATGGCTATTCAAATCTAATAAACATGGTAATAACCACTTCATTCATAGGCAGAGATGTGCTTTATTTCAAATGGAAATGCAAAATGCAAAATGGGTAATTTCCATTTTGCATTTTAAATGCTTTTCTCAATGCATTTTCCATTTTAAATGCTTTTTTGCAACATTCTTCCTACTATCTCCACTCATATTTTTTTCATAAGCCCCAAATATCAGTCGTTCCTCAATCTCGCTATGAGAGATAGTTTACATTTGTCAAGTTGCTCCCTGGTAGGAGCCCTGGCAATTGAGTGATACCATTACAAAAAATACTGATTCAAATACTGAACACGGGGCCATGATGCTGTAATATTAAATGTTAGATAGCAGTTTCTATGTTTTTACGTTGGCAACATTAGTCCCGCGCAAATTTTTTGTTGTTTCATAATCTGTAGTCATGGTGTTTTTGGATTTACCATCATGTAATATGTTTGTTTTACATTGATGTCCATTATTAAATGACAAAATTGTTTAAAAATTCTATAATTATTTTAATTGTTTGACCTGAGAAACCATTTTGCATTTTCAATGCATTTTGAAAATAGGTATTTTGCATTTTGCATTTGAAATGCTTTTCTAAAAACCATTTTGCATTTTGCATTTTCAAATGGAAAAGTTATGACCCATTTCCATTTTGCATTTCAAATGGTTTTGGGTACCCATTTTGCACATCTCTGTTCATAGGTTATTGCTAAAAGCATCGTTGATAATCAATAAGTAATAAGTAAACCAAAAAATATATTTTAATCATCTACCTACGTAAGAACACTATATTTAGGTACCTACTTATTAATTATTTCACCACACCAGAGAAAAAACGAGATACATAAAAATAACGAGTTGACGCGGAGAAAAAAAGAGATTTTTTGTGTTTTTATCCAGGGCCGTATTTACCCGCAAGCTAACAAGGCTGCAGCATATGGGGCCCGCACTACAAAGGCCACCGCACAACAATTAAAAAAATTGATTTACCTACTAAAATAAAAAAAATGCCTTCTTTTATAGTTAAATTTATATGCAGTATATTTGCACATCAAATAAAATATGCACTACTTAGTAAATAAACTAATTTTCATACTATTTCATAGAAAATTCAATAATCAACCAAATAGTAAAATCAATCAATCAAGTTATAGTGCTAACCTGCCACCAAGCTATTTACTAGTCAAGTTGTCGCTACTAAACTTTCTTATCAATGCATATCTATTCATCTTATTTAAAATTATTTTTGTTAAATAAAATTGATTTTGACATATTTGGGAACTTTGAAATTAATCTTAAATACTTGTTTTCTTTCAATATCGTTTGTCCATAGCAACGTGAAAAAAACGTGATATTTTTTATTTGTACCAACAAAATTATTACAAAATTCAAAAAAATATTTATTGCACAAAAATACAGAGTAATATCGTGCTTACAATAGTTAGTCCTACTATATCATTAACAACACGTCAATTTATATTTCTACTTACCTACCTACATCTAGTTTTTTATTGACACATTAATTACAAGAAAAAGTATTTTTTATAATTATTAGAAAAGTTGCATTTATATCAAATTATACAAGTAGAAAAATAGTATTGCTGATTTATTAAAATCCTTTTATTAAGACCGTATCCTGATACAATGTTAATACCTGTTAGTAAATGTTAGTAGGAATATATCGGATCACATGCGAAAATATAATCATTTTTATGAGCACGTGTTCCAACGCCGCGTTAATAGAGGAGATGTACCGAATATGGCATACGTCCCTAATATGAGATGGTCATGTTTCTCAAAATTTATGCGAGAACAGCTTCTGACTTCGTCGAAGCGCCGAAGCGAGTAGTGTAGCGGCCGCTTATAACCCAGCGTTCCCTATTCCCCACCGAACGATCTTGAACATGTCACTCATCACTCATGTCAGTACTCGTTCGGACGCCGGCCACAACACACGCGCCTGAGAGAGTGATCAAGTTTTTGTGCCACGCCGGTATAATATTTACGTAAGTTTCACTTTATTCTTTCTCAAAAGATTTTCTCCACAAAATTGTCAATCTTTCACTGATCGTCCAAATTATTATTTAAATTTTATGTTTTAAAAATTTTTTGAAGTTAAATTCAAGTAGATTTTGTTCTATAAATATATTTGTTTGAATTGATCTTGTTCCAAATATGGGATTTTTTGATATCCCTAATATGGAATACTATCTCATATTAGGAACAGGGTTTCCAATATGGAATTTTAGTCGAACTAAATTTCTTTTTTGATATTCCAGGTTTATCTATTTTGGCCTACACTAACCTCAAAATGTCGAAGACAAAACAGCGGAAGACGTGGGATAAAGAAAAAATGGTCAAGGCTATGGAAGCTGTAAAGACGAAGACCATGGGTTATCAGAAAGCCGCTATTCTTTACGAGGTTCCTCGAAGCACTTTATTCAGATTGTGCAAGCCGAGCGCTGAAGAAGATGCTGTTGAAGCTGCGCTGGGACGAAAGTCAGTCTTGGGACCAGTTTTAGAGGGACAGTTGCGGGATTACCTATTAGAAATGGAAAAGCGGTATTACGGACTGACAAGGAAAGATATCAAAAGACTTGCATATCAACTAGC
This sequence comes from Hesperophylax consimilis, assembly GCF_061612785.1. Taxonomy (NCBI): domain Eukaryota; kingdom Metazoa; phylum Arthropoda; class Insecta; order Trichoptera; family Limnephilidae; genus Hesperophylax; species Hesperophylax consimilis. Next base: position 7,584,946 of record NC_142840.1, on the reverse strand, counting down.
AGTTCGCAATAATCTACAGCACCCATTTAAAAACGAAACAGCTGGGAGAAAATGGTTAAAAGGATATTTAAATCGCAACAAGGAAATTATTTCTCTTCGTAAGCCAACAGACACATCGTTTGCTCGCATTAAGGGATTTACTGAAAATAATGTTCGTTCATTTTTCGACCTTTTAGAGAAGGAATATGAGAAGAAATCCTTTCCCCCATACCGAATTTATAACGTCGACGAATCAGGCCTATCGGTGATGCAGTCCAAACTTCCAAAATTTGTAGCTATGAGGGGGAAAAAACAAGTCGGTGCCATCACCTCTGCGGAAAGAGGATCACTTATAACGATTTGTCTCAGCATGAATGCCGCCGGAGATTTCGTTCCGCCAATAATAATCTTTCCCCGGAAAAAAATGAACGCTTTACTTATGAAAGGAGCACCGGCAGGATCCATCGGAGGATGTCATCCATCAGGGTGGATCCAAACAGAACTATTTACGGACTGGTTCCAGCACTTCATCTAACATACGAAACCAACTGAGGAAAATCCGATTCTATTAATCCTTGATGGACATTATAGTCACACACGCAACATTGATCTTATAGATAAAGCTCGAGAGAATCATGTCACCATTCTGTGCATACCTCCACATTCTACCCACAAATTGCAGCCCCTCGACAAGACAGTGATGGGAGCTTTAAAGACGTATTACAGTGAAGAAATTCGGCAATGGCTTCTGTTGAATCAGAGGCCTTTGTCAGTCTTTGATATCGTGGAACTTTTTGGAAAAGCATACCTGAAAATACAATATGCAGCTTTAGCCGTGAACGGTTTCAAAGCTACTGGAATTTACCCCATCAACCGGAATATCTTCAGCGAGCAGGACTTCCTGGAAAATGAGGATCAAGAAAATGATTGTCCCAACTCAATCAGTATTTCAACTAGCACGTCTCTTCCATCTGCTGACCCCAAGCCTGTCCTTGTAAGCCCAAATATAATTGCACCCTACCCAAATAAGAAAAAGACAGTTTCCACTAGAAGAAGAAAATCAGGAAAAACTTGCATAATTTCGTCGTCTCCTTATAAAATTGAGCTGGAAGGCATGCAGAAGAAAAGGGGCATTGTGAAAAAAGGCACGGAAATATGCGATCAGCCCTCCACTAGTGGGGTCCAAGTGAAAAAAGAAGTCTTGAAGAAACCCATCAGAAGGCTACGAACTCTACGTCTTCTTCTGAGATGTCACATATGTCGCTGTCATCCCATTCTTCTGAAGACATTTCGACAGCAATCCAACCTCGTGATGTTGAGTCCGATGCGGTTTGTGCTTATTGTTCAGGACTATACAGCCATGATATCAGAGGCGAAGAGTGGATACAATGTATAGCCTGCCGCCATTGGTGCCACATTGAGTGTTCGGGAGCCGAAAATATTGATTTTATTTGTGATTATTGCTTGCAAAATTAACAAAATCTGTGTATCCCATAATAGGAGCACTTTTTTCGAAACCTGTTTTTGCTATTGTTTTACTTTTCGTCCAAAATGAAGACCTTTTTGAGTTTATTTTAATATTTCGTAAACTTTTTAAGTAACATAACTATATTTCCAAAAAATTCAATGTGTAATACTCAATAAACGATTTAATTATAATTAATGGGATATTTTTTAGCTAAGCTATCCCATATTCGGTACTTCTCCTCTACGAGTAGGTACTTTATCTTTTTTACTAAAACTTTAACATGAAAAAAATCAGTTTCGGATCTGCAGTCCCGTTTTTAACAGGAATACGAGTAGTTTGAAGAGATTTTTAATAAATATCTAAATAGTATGAAACAAAGTCGCTATCCGCGTCTATCTGTTTGTGCGCTTAGTTCTTCTAAAATTCGAAACGGATTTTGTTAGGGTTTTCACTACCATTTAGAGAATTTCTTCCGGAAGGTTTATATATGTAATACATGCATATTATATTTATATAAAGTAGAGAAAAGTCGAGCATCGCCGGGTAAACGACAGCTGGTTAGAAATATTTTCTATCAGTAAGTTTTCTCTGTAAAAGTAACGTGGATAAATATTTAATATAGATTGGTTTAGTATTTGAGAGCCGGTTCACGGGTACCACTGCCCCGGTAACCATACTCTAGGTTACCAACACCCCTGCTACAGGTCGCCTGAAGTGGTTCGCTACGTTTGGTGACATAGCAGTGCTGACCCGGGATCATATATCTGGATCACACTGATGAACTGGTCGGCCTGCTTACTGCGGGGTGGGCCAGGCCGGGAGAGGTCGGTTTAAGGACACCCTTTAAGCCAGTTATCGCCAATAGTACAAGGGTCCGACCCTTTGATTCACGACCAAGACTGCCCCGCGAAAAAAAAACCGCCACTGATACTGTGCCTGTTCGTAGCCGGGTGAGGACCCAGCATGGGGCGCGCTTGGTGACCTCCACAGCCGGACTCTCCTGCTCCATTGCCTTGAACCGCAGTTGGAAGAGCATACCCTTCATTTGGTGTGTCCATTTGTTTTACTCTCCAGCTCCCTACCCAACCTTTTTAACCTGATCCTTGCTAACCTCTCCTTAAATCCCTAAACATAAAAAAACTTTGTTCAATGATCACAACAAATAAACATCAACCTTATGACAGCGAACAGTAAGCGTCCTCGGTGCAAACCTTGGATGAAGGTGAATTTCGCCAACATTCGCGGTCCCCACATCAGCCTAATTCCCATCCACCACCACCTTTTTTACAAAAATCCCCATTTCCTCTTTTTTACGTAGACTCAGATCGCTAAGCCCCCAAACACCTCTTATCTGAACTGCCCAGGCCACCTGGAAAACTTTTTCAGGCCAAAGAGAGGTGTCTGCCTTTACAGCCTTTGATCATCACATATTCAGCTACATCAGCTGCGCTTAACAGCAGCTGAAGGATTGCAAGAGAACTCTAAATAGAGCCAAGAGCGACCACGATCAAATAATTGTCAAAAGCTGGCAGACTGCCCCACTGCTAGCTTATTTCTGGTCGCTCGCAGATTCAATTGGGAGATATTTCTGCAGAACCACTTTTACACCTCTGATCAAGCCCGATGGCCTGGCTATCTCGGCCAGACTCCTGCCTCCATTCCGTACTGCGGTTTCCAAATGAAGGAACCAAATATCTGTAACAAGGTGGTTGGATGTTGAATGAGCTGAAATTCATAGTCATCACTTCCATACTCTCAAACATATTGGAAATGGTGGTTGATAAAAAGTTGGTCACATAGTGTTACGATCTGCTCGGGTATGTAACGCATATTTTGGGGTAGTGCTTGGCACGTTTTGGAGAAACTCATACCGTCGGGTTGGATATATCCTTTGATAGGGTCTGGCACTGAGCGCTTGTCGGAAAATTACCATCATATTGAATCCATCCGACCTTGCATAGTTGTATAACGGACTTTCTCAAAGGAAGAACAATCAAACCCGTGGTTGACAGCTCATTTCCTCTCCGCACCAAATCAATGCGGGGGTGCCACAAGGATCTGTGCCGTTTTTGTAGCACATCAACGATCTCGTTGAATGTGCACCAATTCATTATTACGCTAATGACTGCACCGTTCACGAGGGATATCTTTTTAATAAGCCCCTTTCATTTAAGATATCCGTGCAGTCGAAGTTTTTAGACAAAAAGTTCTCGAGAGGGTTTGTGCCTGGGGTAAGGCTAACCTGGTCAGTTTCAACGTCTCAAAAACCCAAGGTAGATCAATGAATGTCTGGTGCATGTTAATGTAAGCACCCTCCCCAATAAATACTACATTGAAATGCTTGGAGTAAGTTTATCAGACCGGCTCGTAAGTATTGGGGCTCTAGAGAAGCCTGAGTAAATCTGGATACCAAGAAACTGGGTGTCTTGTACAGGACTAGCAGATTTTTCAATAGTAACCATCTGCCAACCCTATACAAATGTCAAGGGTTAGGGCATGCTAAATTTGTACGTAATTTTTTGTTGTCCAATATGACTTCCGGCAGGTCACCCAGATTAAAACTGGCAGGACACCTAGATTAAAACTGGCAGGTCACACAGATAAAAACTGGCAGGTAACCTAGATAAACACAGTTTTATTAATAACTTTAAGATTAGAGGAGATACTATTTTACATGGGACATAATATTAAAAACACTGCACATTGTAATATTTTTCAGTTCCTATTTTTTGTTAGTAATAATAATAATAATAATAACACCTCTTATTGGAAAACCCTGTATAATTTTTTTTTAAATAAAGTCTAATATTCCCGGGTTACGAATAACCTATAACAATATTTGAAAATCTCCTATAACCACCACAGTACGCGGAAAATGTTGTTTGCGTTGTCATGGAGGACTTAGCCATCCGAGGAATTGGACACACCTTCCGAAAGACATTCTCTAAATAATAGTTTAAACCCTAACTGAAGTCCGTTTTAGAAGAACCAAGCTAACAAACAAATAAACCCGGATAGCGACATTTTTTTATACTGCCGTCGTAATAATATACAGTAATTACAAGAAATTTCAAAAATGTGTTGAGTATGGAAAATTATTAAGTATCGATTGGATCGGACTGCTCTAATTGCGCCCGCATAGGGTCGATCCTGGAATTATGATGCAATAGTTGAACGAAATTGGAGAAGATACAATATTAAATTAATACTAATCTAATTAATGCTTCACACATCAATGTGAAAGATATAATTAAGCAAATAGAAGACGCAATACGTAGTAGAGATAATAATCCGTTTGCACATATTACATTTGTATTTGAAGATGACATATTCGACAGAGGTATTAACGACAATGACAATGTGTGTGCAGAAACGTGATAAGTAGATTAGTGGCAGAATAAGAAAGAAAACAATTCCACCTTTGTTGTAATCTTCTAAAACCCTAGCATTTTTATCATTTTTTTTCTATTTATCATCAAAAATATTTATAAACATATGTACCTACTTACAAATCAAAGTAACAATAAATGTATAACAACAATTCTAGAAAAGAAAGTATAAAAGCACAGTAATAACTACTGAAGAATAGTCGTTATTACTGTGCAGAATTTCTAACAAGATTAATTAATGTACTGTCTATGGTTAACCAATGTACGTACATATGATTTCCAATAAAACTATTTATTTACAAGTCGTTCGTTCATCAGGCATCGTCTATTTTACAATAATTTTATACGAAATTCACCAGAATTGTTTGTGTTTACTGGGTATATTATATATATAATATCCATTGTTTAGTGTCAATTTTAAATTGATTTAAGCTTTTTATTTGTCTTGTTTCGTCGGGTAAGTTATTACATAGTTTAGGTGGAAGTTATCTGAAGTTTTTTCGTCCAAATGTAGTTATTGCTTTGGGCTTTAGCATGCATTCTTTTGATTAATTTCGGGTGTTTCGTGTGTTTTGAGTATTTTCCTAATTGGTTAATTTTAAGTTAAGAAGTTTGTATTTGTTTGGCATAAATTTGCCGAACATCCGGTACTTGTAAGTTTCTTTAATGTCATTACCTATTTTGATTTTTTTATAACACACAACCGTAATCTAAAATGCAAGTCTGTCCGTGTGACAAATAAAATAAACATGATAATCCACGAGTTTTATTTTCGAACTCAGAATTTAATTTCATATTTTAGGAACGAAGAGGCTATAGAAAGTAGGAACCTACCTACGCAAATAACAATTTGATCTAGGTAGGTACAGGTAAATCATTTTATACAAATCCTTGCTTATGTAGTGATGTATACTATATGTATCATAAATTAATTGATTTAATGACATTTTTGTTTTTTTATGAAGCTGTTCAAATCAAAGAAAAAAAATTCTCGAATTGGGTCTCAAATTTAAATGTAATTGATAAACGTAACCAGCATCTTTAGGAATTATAGGGGTAAGAGGGGACTGCGGGTGAGTGTTCCAAGCTTCTTAGAAAAGCTTTTTTAAAACATTCGATACGTCCTCTTTACAATGATTTTTCATAGATATTTGATTTCCACCACCTCAGAACCTTCAAGTATTCTTCATTCTCAATTATCATGTAAGCAGATACCCATGGCCGGCCTTATGCAGGTGCAATTGGAGCAGTCCGCTCCGGGCGCCGGCTTGCTAAGAAGCCAAAAAGCCAAAGCACTGATAGTACCAACCTAAACATGTCCAAAGTATGAAAAAATTGCATTCCTGTGGAGAATTACAATAGGTATGCAAATTACCATGAAAAGTTTTTTTTTCTTAGATTTAAGCTTTAGATTGATAAGATCTAACTATGAAAATATACATACATAGGTACGTGATAACGACGTACGGTAAAAAAAGTAACATAAATGATGATTTTTCTTTTTTCAGACGATTGTATTCTGTCAACTTCAAAAGCACCGCCATTTTTTATTTAAAGATAGTGGAATTACCTGATGATTTATTATCTAAGCCCCTCGTGTAATACCTACACGAACCTACCTATTTATTTGTACAGTAACTCCTACTTAATTTTTGCCAACACGGCGCGTGCAACCTTAAATGTTAGTATCTTAAGTTGGCATTACAGTCGTTACCTACCTTTCATCGTCACATAGGCTGTCCCAATACGTTGGTTGGTTGGTGTCCTTATCTCTGTGAAGGTCAACTTGCTCCCGGCTCAGATCAAAGGACCGCCGTGTTTGGCCGGTAATGCCGCCATTACGGTCGGGATGCTAATGGAATGGGTCCTCAAGGAATATCTCTTCTCTGGAAACTATTTTATATCTGCGGAGGATGCAGAAATGTAGTGGCATTTATGTAGGTACCTACCTAAAGTGAAGACTGAACCCCATTTTAACTACTCGAGATTTTAGGCTTCCCAAAACTCAACTTATGAGGATACGTGAAGGCATTTTGATATGTGAAATAAAATTATGATTAGTACTTACTTATTATTAACCCATTCTATTTTTATGTACCTAATAATAGTAATATACCTTATCATTATTATTTTTATGTGATTCGTCTTACTTTGTTGTGAAATGTATTATTTTCTACAACATTTTTTTCATTTATTTAAAAAGAAAGAAGAATGTTATAACATTTACAGAAAATGTGTTAAAACATACATAGTAATCATTTAACATAATGTTATATAAAAGTTGTACCACCACAATAGCTAGTCTTGTATGCAGAGGGGGATGTGTCATTATGTTCGTTGTTTCTTTATTTAAATGTTAAAGTATGTAGTTTGTATTTTCAGTGTGTTTTTAAGATCAAATTTTAAGTCAATAATAAGTTATATTTCTGATACTTTCACCCTTTAATTATTAGGAGACCAAATTTGTCCCCAAACATCATACGAATTAGAGTTCCTGATATTTAAAGGGTTCAGGTAATGTATTAACGACTTTACTTCAAGAAATAGTTAAATTGCCCCATTGTTTTTATACATTTTGTAGTTGGAATAATTGATTTTTGTCTGAGTTTTAAATTATTTTTTTAAATGGTGCAGTTTTATTTAGAATATCCTTAGCTTTGTTAATTTTTAGTGCGGCATGGTGTATAAAAGCATTTAGTTTTTTTTTACTTCAAAATTCTTTAACTTGAAGTTCTGATGAATATGTATATTTTTTATATTAATTTGTATGCTATGTAAAGCGGACGTACCTATGTGAGTTTTTATAAGTTCCACCCCATCCTGTATGGCCACATTGTAGATATTATTGATTGACAGAAGACAAAGTACAGCATTCTGAGTAAATCTTTACTTTTGTTTTAGACATGTTTAGGTGTGTCGTCCATTTTAGGCGTTGGTCTACCCTAATGCGTAGGTATTTTATTTCGGTTTATGAAAAAATTACATGCATCTAAAAAAACGTTCAAAAACAATACAAAAAAGCTCTTGAGTTAATTTCCACTATGGGAGTAACCTTGCGTTCTTTAAAAATGATTTGTTATAATTATTAACACCCTTTCTTCAGAGTTAGGGAAATTACTCAGGGTGATTCCACAAAAACTTCTTCAGTATGTTGTTCCCCGTTCCCCTTTGTCCCCTAGACGCAGATTTAATTACAAAATAAATAATAACCCTATCACTAAAAAGATTAACTTACTTTAAAACATTCAATAAAATGGGATGGATGAAAGATGACGGTCTTGGTGGTAGAGAGGAAAGGCTCTCGACTAACGAAGGTCGCGGGTTGAAATCCCGGCGTGCGCAAGTAAATTGTATTTGATTAATTTGTGTTATTTCACAATTTCTTAGTTTAAAATAATATAATATATATAGATACTCTCAGTATCGCCCTGGTGTAAGACCACCATTCAGAATTGAAACGTTGATTCAAATGGCTTTATTTGGTGACCAGATCAGAATAACCACATGCTTCCATACCTTCCTCTGCCCCATCTCCTTCCCCTCCCCACTACCTTCAGCCTCACAACATATACCAATTGGGGATGCCTCTCACTGGCTCCAGACGGTTGCGAGAAGTTGGGACTGTGGTGCAGTATTCACATTTAAAAAAAACTAAGGAAATTAAAAATATGGAAAATTCAAACAGTGGAAATTCGAACTATCACAAATTCAAAAATCATCAACCTTCTTTCTAAATGGGACGCCAACTTCAAAACTTCCCACGTGTCCAACATCCTTTCGAGTGACCTCGGTAAAAAAAAGAACGAACTGAATAGAGGTACCCATGCATCTCTACATAGTTTTTTTATCCTGCCGTCTGCAAAGTGTCTCACTGGTGTTTACTCTGTTCATTCTTGTTACATCCGGTGATTGTATCTTTCGGAACTAAGCGAGTCATCTACAGAGATGGACATGAGACAGCCTCCGATAGCCAGTCACTAGTCACCTGCAACATGGTCATTTCGGAATAGGTAGGAAAGTACGTAATTTCATCTCAAAAGCTTTTCTTTTGGAAGCATTAACTCTTGACAGGCCAAGATGCCAAACAAAACGTTTGTAACCAAGTGGGTCTTCTGACGACCCCATGCATTTTTCTGTCTTATGGGCTCTTAAACTATAGAAATCCCAATTATGCAGTCAATTATTAGTGGTAACTTATGTATTTGCGCAGGAATACGTAAAATACATGATATTTCAAGTATTTAAGCTAATATAAGCAGGATAATAATTTTGAGTACTACCTACTCCCCCTCTTGGCTGCAGGATAGTTTACTAATAATATACACCCAGGTGGCATGTACCTACTTTAAAAGG